>NC_138655.1:9037330-9233456 GCF_964273445.1 Streptopelia decaocto | reverse complement strand
CCTGTACACATCCTACCTATTTTGCTCAGACGTTGAAATTATTCTCGTATCCAGTCTGTTGCTAAATTTCCATGGTTTACTATATGAAACGCAGCCTCTCCCACTGTTTAATCCTGAACAGCTGAGGCTGGTGTCTCTGTAACAGCCTTGTCTGTTGTTTTGACACATGGTGATTCCATTTGTCTGTGTCTCACTTCTCAATTCTGATTCTTTGATCACATCACCCACTTTTGTCTTTTTCTCTCTTATTTCCATTCCCTAGATGGAGAAAAATAAGGGTTTTTTCAGACATGAGGCTCTAGATAGCTTGTGCTGTTTTTAACAAAACAAACTAATCCTTTCAAAACACTTAGTGCTTTTCTTTTCCTCCTTGTTTGAGAAGTACTTCTCTAAGAGTGCGGTTTAAAGCTCTAGCACCATCCTTTCTGTAACTCTTCTTGATGTGATTTCTGTGGAACAACTGGACAATGTTTGGGTTTTCTTCTTTATGAAAAGATAACTATCCTGCTGACCAGTACACTTTTACAGTTTCTTTGTATTTCTTCAGCTTTTCCACATGCTTTGGTTTGGTTCTTTTAATCTCCTGTGAAATCACATTACAGGTTCCTAGGTTTACTTTTTGTTTTGCATCCAGTGCAGTCTTAATTGCAGCATTATGGCAATAAAAATAATAGCATGGTCAAATGCAGACTCATTCTGTCTTCTTGCCAAAGACTGACCTTTTTTGTGTATTATCCCTGCTTACTTCAGAAAGTGTTTCAGGACTGAAAAGGATACTACTTATTTTTATATTGCTGCTGTTTTATCTTTTTTTCTTGAGAACATCTTTAAATATTCAGACTCTAAACATGAGAACACAGACTGTCCTTTCTATGCCTGTCAGATTGACTTGACTTTCGTGTACCTTGAGAATGTACTTACTAGATATTGGCTGTCATAACTTCAGTTAAAATTTCTTAAAATATGACAAGGTGACAATGTAAAACCTATCAAACAAATTTCTAGAAATTTTTGCTCAAAAGCATGTGGAAAAACCCCATGCATTAATTTGAGCTTCTGACCACAGACTTTTAAAGATGCCTTGTGGATCTCTAAAGTGATTATGTGTTTGTCTGTCCAGAATTTATGACATAACATGAAAATGTTCCCAAAGAACGTGGTGCTTGAATGTGAAGTGCAATTATTTAGGTTTATTGTACTTCACTGTCTTTATATTGGAGTAGTATAATTTTAAACTATAAACTTCAATTGCTTACTTTACCTAAAGGTTATTGGGAGTTTTTCACTTGCGCTGGGAAGGCATTGAAGTATTTGTAAGAAGATACTGGTAAATGCCAAGTATTCAAAAGCCAAAGAAAAGAACAAAACCCTAAGCAGTCCTCGCTACTTCATCTGTAATTATTAAAACATGCTGGAGTGAGTTAATACTCTCTTTAGGTTCCATTTTTAGGAAGAATGTTCTAAAGCAATATGCCATCCCCTTGTGTGCAGGAAAACCCGCAGCAGCATTCTCAATACAGTCCGATAAGAGTTAGAAAAATGTTTTATATCTCTTCCATTCTTTGAGAATATGACAGATTGAGTGTTGGTGTAAAAGTCTTTGAAAAACAACTGGCATAAAAATATTTACCTCCGGAGCTTTCTGTTTCATTTATTTCCAAAGAAAGAGGTAAATGAAGGGGTTGTCTGTCATCTCTGGTGCTGAATTCCAACATTTAGATGAATCGTCAGAAAAGGCTGCTCTAGTGCAGCATTTAGAAGATTTGGGAGGAGTTGGTCTGACTGCTTCTCAGCTGAGTGTGTGATATTTTGCCTTTTTGCAAAGGCCTGTGCTTGAGAGCAGAGTCTGGGCCTTATCACTGGCTCTGGTTCCATGCAGATCCAACATGCAATAGGTTTTGCAAACCCTATTCATCTTTTAAATTTTGGGGGTTTTTTTGTTCCTTCAGTCTCTTTTTGCCAACTTGTCTTGAAACTTAGAAGCTTAGGAGAGGTACCATGGTTAGGTTGCAACTTCTAGGGGCCATATCCAATGCCTGTAAATATTAGGAGAAAACCATGTACCTCCCAATGCCCAACAAATAGAAATTTAAAATCCAGGTGCAAAAAGCAGTGTGAGTAAAACTTGAGCGTTTTATTCTTTGGAAATTCATCTTGTGAAAATCTGTTTCTGGCAATCCAGAGGTATTCTGCTTGGACACTTCTTTTTTAACTGGAGGAAAAAGAAAGATACAGGATCATAGGAAGTCCTGAGTTGGAAGGGACCCACAAGGATCATGGAGTCCAACTCCTGTCCCTTCAAGTGCTTTGGCAGATTCTGTCTCCAGTGGCTGTCCCTGAAAAAGCCCATTGAAAAATGACTTGTCATTAAAATGGACAAACAAAAACCCGAACAAACCAACCCTTCCCCCACAAAAAAACCACAACAAGCAAAGAAGAAAACAACAAACCCAACCAAACAGAAAAACAGCAAACAACATGATTTTTTTTTTCAGCTGTATGTATGTGCAAGATTGACTTCCTATAAAACCCGTATGACACAGAAGGTGGTAATTTCTGATTTTTGTACTGTTTTGTTACAGTGACGTTGAGAGCAATACAGAATGAAGTGATCAACTCAACTAGTCATGGAGTTGACTCACAGTGCAGATATTTGGGAAGCGTGGTAGATAGTGTGGTTTTGACAGAAGGAGAAAGTAAATGTGAGCAGTGGCTTTAGGAGAGAGACATATTGTGGAAACCGTAGCAACAAAACTGTAGATACATGTGGTAGCAGGAAAGCTTCCTACAGAAGGATGAAAGTGTAGAAATACGACGACTCACTTATATTCAAAGTAATAAGTTTTGAGATGAGTAAGTGGATAGCTAATCTTATTTACCATTTGACCAGCATAAGAAAGACATGGACCTGCTCAAGCGGGTCCAGAGGAGGCCACAAAGATCGTCAGGGCCTGGAGAACCTCCCCTCTGAAGGAAAGGCTGAGAGGCTGTTTAGCCTAGAAAAGAGAAGGCTCTGGGAAGTCCTTATAGCCTTCTAGTATTTAAAAGGAAGAACCTCCAGGAAGGTTGGGAAGGGACCCTCAAGGAGTGTAGTGGTAGCACAACAGGTTGTAGTTTTAAACAGAAAAGGTAGATTTCTGTTACATATTAGAAAAAAATTCTTTGCTGTGAGGGTGATGAGACACTGGAACAGGCTGCCCAGAGAAGTTGTAAATGCCCCATCCCTGTGAGTGTTCAAGGACAGGTTGGATGGGGCTGTGAGCAACCTGATCTACTGGAAAGTATCCCTGCCCGTGGTAGGGGGCCTGGAACTAGATGGTCTTCAAGGTCCCTTCCATCCCAAACCATTCTGTGATTTGTGATTCCATGAGTTACCTGGGACAGTCTCTCCAGTCACTATGATTAAGGGCAGGCTTGTGAATATGTTCCTTGAAACTGTTGCGAATAGTATATGTTACAGGAAATTTTATCATGCTGGTACCAATATGAAGGTTCCACCTGAATATGAGGAGAAACTTCTTTACTTTGAGGTACCAGAGCCCTGGAACAGGCTGCCCAGAGAGGCTGTGGAGTCTCCTTCTCTGGAGACATTCAAACCCACCTGGACACATTCCTGTGTGATCTGCTCTGGTGAACCTGCTTTAGCAGGTGGGTTGGACTGGATGATCTCCAGAGGCCCTTCCAACCCCAGCCATTCTTTGATAAATGTCAGTACTGCTGTAGCACCAGTGGGCACAAGCTCTGGCTGAGCAGGGTGGGGTTCCAATAGTGAGAAAATATATATATATATATATAAGGGGTAATGGGATCAAGCTGGAACACAAGAGGTTCCACTTAAATTTGAGAAGAAACTTCTTCTCAGTGAGGGTGACAGACACTGGAACAGGCTGCCCAGGGAAGTTGTGGAGTCTTCTTCTCTGGTGACATTCAAAACCCGCCTGGACATGTTCCTGTGCGACCTCACCTAGGTGTTCCTGCTCCAGCAGGGGGATTGGACTAGATGATCTTTTGAGGTCCCTTCCAATCCCAAACATACTGTGATACTGTGATATATATATGTGATATATATATATGTGTGTGTGTGTGTGTGTGTGTGTACAGTGTGGATCCCTCCAGCAGCTGGGCTCAGACACTTGTCTGCTCAGTAGCTGCCTATGGATCCCTGTCTTCCCAATTGCTGGCACATGGAGGTACAAGCCCCAGGGCCCATGCCTCTGCTGCAGTACAGACCATCTCACTCATGTGCACAGTCGCACACCCCTCGACTTGGCCAGGACTCCCCAGATTCCCATAGCCCCTCAGGCTCTCACCCTTAGAGACACAATTGCCCCTACATTTGGCTCTTGCAGATCCACTCACCTACTGCTCCCAGGCCACTTCACCTGGTCACCAGCTGGTCCAGCTCGATCTCTGCTAACAGTCAGACACTTGGACTGGCTCTGGGTGCTGCAGGGTGAACTCATGGGCCTCTGTGATGAGAGGTTGGTATTTCAGTCACTTGCTCCAGTCTCTCCAGGTGCTGGCACCGCAGACACATGGGCCCTTAGACCTGTTGTCTGACTCCGTTTGCTGGTACTCTGCCCCCTGCACACCAAATAGAGCCTCTCACTGGGGTAACAGTTAGAAATGGGGTTTAATAAGAATCACAGACTGGCTGAGGTTGGAAGGGACCTCTGGAGGTTCTGTGGTCCAACCCCCCTGACCAAGCAGGGCCACCTCAAGACAGTTGCCCAGGACCATGTCCAGACAACTTTTGGATATCTCCAAGGAGGGAGACTCCACCAGCTCTGCCAGCACAGATAGGACATACTGTGCTGATCAGACACAGGGCATGGCCAGACAAAGTCTACTGACTGGCACACTATGCATGACTGGCCCTTTTTATTCCCTTTATTATTCCTCATACTTGTTCCTGTCCAAACCACTTAGGTCCGTTTATATATGTATATATATATGTGTGTATATATATAATTTCCCCACACACACTTTGGTTCCATTGGCCCATTATCAACTGATGGCTCCTGAAATGGGCCTGAGAGCATCTAATGAGGGTTTTTTGGGGGCTCCCTGTGCACATCTGCAGGTGTACAGACAAGCTTTTGTCACTTAACCTGGCAGGACTGGCTGTGGTTACTTGGTAACTACTACTTGTTGGTAGAGCTACCAACAGAGCTAAAGCAAAAAGAGAGCTCCCAGCAGCATCTCTAAAGACAGCAGATGGTACAGGATGAATTGTGGGGAAAAAAAGACTGTATAATATTAAAGGAAAAGTGATTCCTCTGTACATTCAGAGATGGGAGAGGGGCGGAGTTAAATGGGTAATGCTTGTCTTAGCTATTGAACTTCATTATGTTTCTTCCTGGAAATTTTTTATGAAATACATTATGAAGAACTTTTGCTGTTTCTTATTTACAGTTTCATCATCCTAATGTTGATATTCTTTACTTCTAAACATAATGTTGCAGAATACTAAAATAAGTGTGGTTTTCGGGGTTTTTTGCATTTGTCACAAACTTTACTCTTGTAACAGCAACTTATTTTAACTTTTTCAGATTATTCAGATTATGAAGATAGTTCTGTTGAATTCTTGGACAGATGCTCATCTCCATTAACACGGTCCTCGGGCAGCTCTCTGACTTTGCGCAGCATGTTCTCAGAGAAGAACACATCATACCAGTATCCAAGAGCTATCTTGTCTGTTGACCTTAGTGGAGAAAGTAGGTTGGCTGAACAGCAGCTTTCAGTTTGTAGGTTTAAATCTTTAAGTGAGAGAATTTTGAAGGAAATAACTTGGTTTGTGTTTGGGGTTGTAGCTATAAATCTGATGACTGATTTCTGCTTCATCTGTTGAAATCAAAATGCTTACGCTGCTCAGGCTGTTCTGCATTTTACTTACTTTAGTTAAGTGTTGCTGCTCTGCTTCTGAGGAGATGATATTAAAGGCATTTTGCGGAATTCATCAAGAAATCTGATACACCAGCAGTGTGTTTGGGAGTGATTTTTGTTGTATCGGGTTAAGATTAACTGCTAAAAAAACCTCAATCTCTATAAGGTATTATATCTCTGCACACAAAATTTCACATGTATTTATTTTTACTAGACCTTTCAGACGTGGAGTTCTTGGATGATTCCTCTACAGAGAGTTTGTTACTCAGTGGCGATGAATACAATCAGGATTTTGATTCAACTAACTTTGAAGAGTCTCAGGATGAAGATGATGCTCTCAATGAAATTGTTAGATGCATTTGTGAACTGGATGAAGAGAATGGCTTTATGATTCAGGTAAAGAAGTTTAGCGGGGGGCTGGGGGGGCTCTATTTTCCATGTGAATTTGTTGCTCATGAAGGTGCCCTTTGGATGTGTTGGAGACTGAAGTTATGTAGAGAGCTCTAAATAGAAACGAAATATTTCTGTGTTTTGCACTTCGCTTGACTGCGGTGTATGCAGAGCTGTTCTGCTAGGATGGAATTTCTCTAACAAATGGATATGTAGAACAAGTTTGTAAGGAAAGATAACCTTTTTCTTTATAACTAGTTGATAAATTTGGAATGAAGTATCCTTTCCTGCACACAAATCACTGCTTCTGTCCACAGACCACCCCAGTTATACCAACCCTTCTGGTTTGGCCCTTGTGCTTTGTGGTACCACTTGTAGATACCGCTCTACTTGCTGTAAATGCACCTCAGCTGTATATACAGTGTGTGCACAGCATTCAGGTGCTGGTGGATTGCAACTACTGCTGCTTCTTTATTTGTACTCCAGTGAGGGAAGCATTTCCCATCTAGTAATGAATAATTTCAAGTCTTTTTCTCAAGAAATTCATGATATAGTGATTAGATCAGATACAAGCAACAGTGAGGAAGAACTCAGTTGTTAATAACTTTAAAAACACCATGAAATTCCTGTGTGTTTTTCCCCACTCAAAAACCAGGTTTGTATTCATCTATTAATGTGGTAAGGTTTCTGTTGAAAATATGGAGCCTTTTTAGTTGAGATCTGAAGAACGCAAGTATGACAGTTTTGTGTTAATGGACTTAAAGTCTTTTAGAAATGACAGATCTAAAAATGAAGGACACAAAGACTGTCCCTGAGAACACACTACTGAAAATGCACTGTTGTGTTGGAGGAGCTAAGCAGGAGTTTAGTTATGCTAGTAATATGGAAGAATGGACTGATGCGGAAATCTTTGGAGAGAGGAGAGGAAACTGTAGCCGTGGCGGTGTCGTAAGAGGAGAGGTGACTTCAGTTGTTTTAATAGGTTGATGCTCAAAAGCCTGTCAAAGCAAAGAAGACTTTCAGTAGTAAACCAACAGGTAGTTAGAACAAAGGCAAATGCTGAGTTGAGGAAGGGAAATGTGTTTTTTCAGTGGTAGTTTCCTACCTGTTTCTGAAGTCCAATGACAGCCTGATTTTTTTGATCACTTATCTCCTCTTCATGCCTTGTCTCACTGAGAGCAACCAGTTTGCTATTTCTAGGCCCTCATGTCTTGCCACTTCTATTTTGCTCTCCTATTCTCTTGTTTCTCCTCTTTCATTTTCTCTTCATTTTCTTTTTCTTTTAGATTTTCCATTGGTGCGATATTAAAAACACATCTTTCTAGCGCACTGGAGAGATGCTTTGTAAATATAAATAATTAAACTGAAGAGTTTTCTACTTTTCACTGTTATGCTGTAATGTATTACATTATCTTTCTACTTTACTGTAATATTATGCTCCTGTCTTATGTTTCACTACTAAATATTTAGGTGCTAAAATACTGAATGTTGTAATGAAATATTATTAAATATTACGTCGTCATTTTTCTTTTTCCAGTCTGGAATTTGTGGTTGAGGTGACTTTCGGAACTAGAGCTATTTTTTTAGCTTCATGTGTTTGCCGACCCAAACACAAATTGCCCAATTAAATAATCTTACTCATACCAGCTGTTTAACTTAAACTACTGTTCTCTGCATTTTGACGATACAATAGCTTCTGATTTATGGATCTCCTTATCTCAGTTTTAGCTTTTGCCTTTTTATCTTTCTGATATCAGTGTGAAGAGTGCTTGTGTTGGCAGCACAGCGTGTGCATGGGGCTGCTGGAGGACAGCATTCCGGAGCAGTACATCTGCTACATCTGCCGAGATCCACCAGGTACGGCCAAACCGCCCCCATCTGCAGCTATCTGCTTGGGATTTTTAAGCAGAAATGTTATGTATTACTTAAATTGTCAAGGTTTTGTCTGGTTTTGTTGTTATCTGCTGTACTTCTTTGGAGCAAGTGCTTTGAAGTTTAGCTGAGCAGAAACTTTCCTGTTAGTAACACTGAGCTACAATAAATCTTACTCATGATCTTAGTTACCATCACGTTAGTTGTTTCAGCTTAATTCCCTCAAAACCTTAACACTTTTTCATGTCACTGTAGTCTGAAAAATCTAAATCATTCTTGTTTTGCCTATACTTGGAATCACATCTGTTCATTTAATTTATTTTTTTAATGAAAAAGGACTCATTACCACAGTACACTCAGATATGCTGTGGTTGTCATTTCATATCAGTTGCAAATTTATGTTTCTGTTTGTCCAGAATTGTGTAAATGTGCGGAACTGAATATGTGAAATAAGAAAAGATTTAACGCTTTTTATAGTAAATGGTAGTGCATGAACAGCACATCTTGCATTTAAGGCTGTTAGGATAAATTTGAAACGGTAAGAATAAGGAAAAGCCTATTTACTTTTAAACTGAATTCATTTGATGAAGATGATGTTGATTTAAAGATGATTCTGTCCATAAACCCGTTTTTCTTAGCAGTTATTTGGAGAAAAACTACACACTTTGGAAGAAGGTGTTAGTATTTTTTCCTGACAATCAATATGAACACACATATGTGTCTTCTGGTGAAAGAGCCAACAGTCCAGCTGTTTCAAGTGTGAGACTACACGCCTGAATTTACTTTCTTTCTGAATTTAACAAATGAAATCTGAAAACTGTTTGCAAAGTTATAAAACAGCACAGTTTTTTATTAGTTATTTTTGAGAAGAAAATTGAGGAAAATAGAGCTGGACTGCTGTGACTTTTTCCATTTGCCCTGATCTGAATGTAAATCGGTGCTATAGAGTCTCGTTCGGTAGTTGTGTGTCGTGTACTCTTTGAGCAGTCAAGCTTTTTCTTACTAAAACCAACTAATTTGTCTTGTGTTCTTTCCCTGCGCTGTACCAGGTACTTCGTTATCCCCTGCTGTGCAGAGACTGTGTCTCTAATTTTTAATCTTCTCTCCCTTCCTAACCAATCCTTCTTTTCTTTCTGTGTCAGGAGAAAAAGGTCATTCACAATGTCAGTATTTTAAAGTGTATTGGGATAATGGGCAGAAAGGAGATAGACAGGGTATTCTCCTGAAAGGTATGAAGGGCTTCCATCAACCTGTTCTTTGTTCTGTATATGATGATAGTCTGATATGAAATGCAGTGTAAGATATTGCAGTCTCAGTCTGTTTGTCTGGGTTCCTCATTGTGAACAACAATATTGAAATAATTTTCAGTATACATTTCTAGTTTTGTTTCTTTTTATGAGGTGTTATGTTTTGTTTTTTAGTTATTAAGTTACTGTAGAAGCATTACCTAGATACGCCTTTGCCTGTTGGGGTTATTGTTGTAGATGTTGCCGTAGCCTTGGAAAGCTAAGGCACGTTTACATCAATATTGTCAGGTAAAAGGCACCATAAAGGAGACCATAAGAGCTCCACTGTCAGAGGACTTTGAAACGTCTGCTTTTCTTGAAGCCTTCTCCTGCCTTCTAATAAATAGATAATTGACTTCACTATTGAAACTAAATATTTGTCTTTCAGAAACAAACAAACAAAGAAGTGTTTTGAGTAGGTCCATATAGAACCCACTGTGTAACATTTCTCTTAATAGCTTAGGTTTTCTTTCTTTCTTTTTTTAAATAAGCTGCAGTATTTAAATAAAATGCCAATTTATACTTTTATTTTTTGAGGTTAGATAGGTAATAGCAAAGTTCTTAACATCCTGTACTTTGATTGCAAAGGGGATTAGATTTTTTTTTTTGAGTGCCATTGAAATTTCAGGTTTATTTTTGTTTTCATAAATGTTAAGAGCTTCCTCTTAATCCATGAGAAATAAATTTTAATGTCTTAATAGCAAGATCTTGAATCATTATTTTGTGGCTGTTAGGAGATATTTAGGAGAGTACAGCATATGATTATAACACTCTAGTTTTAATTACAGTTCTGCTGTGGCTTTAGCTGGCCCTGAAGTTGTTTATTGCTTACCCCAGGTCAGAGGTGGAGTGCCAAATATCTTTATGATAAAGACTGGCTGAACAATGGACACATGTGTGGATTATCCTTTTTGAAAGAAAACTACTCTCACCTTAATGCCAAAAAGATTGTGTCAACACATCACCTACTGGCAGATGTATATGGTGTGACTGAAATATTGCATGGACTTCAACTGAAGATTGGGATATTAAAGTAAGTGTCTGTCCAAGGTTTATTCCCCATCTTTATATATTTAGGTAGCAGAAACTATCATTATTCCGTTTGCACTATTCTCTCACATTAAAGTTCTTTCTTGTATAATAGTTTAAATAATTCAAGTGCAAGATGTGGAGTACTCTCAGATTCAGTGGGAGTTAGGTGTTCGGCACCTGAGCACATCTTGTGTATTTGGTTTATTTGCGACTTCTATTTTTTATTATTTTATAGTTAATTTTGTATTAATGGGATGTTCTGGATTTGTCTTTAAATTGATAAGTGATTGAGGACTACTTACATGTTTGATAATGGTGCTTAACCATCGCCATGATGTAGCAGAAGCAGATGCTTGATGCTTCGGCGCCATAAGTGGCATTCTCTGTAACTTGCTTTATTTTCCTCTTATTCAATGCAGAAATAAACATCACCCAGACCTTCATCTCTGGGCTTATTCAGGGATGCGAAAAGAACAGGAACAAATAACTGTTGGGGTAGAGAAAAAATCGGTGACTTTGCCAGATGCCGTTAATCCACCTGAAAGGACGTGTCACAGTCAAAACCATAGAGAGCCACCCTGTAAACCCCAGAAGATGGAAGAAACGTACATCACAAGTGAGCACAGTTACCAAAAACCTCAGAGTTTTGGTCAAGAATGCAAAGCAGTCACTGACCCTTTGAGCTCAGATGATGAAGATGCAAGTAGTTTTGAGGAAGATCAGGAATTTCACACAGAGAATAAAAACTGTTTACAATATTCATTTAAAGATGATGGCATGAATGAGCAGGTAAGTATCGTTTTTCATCTGGGAAGTTTCTTAGTCAGAAAAATGTTCAATCTGATAACTCAAGTGCATACAAGTATTTAGAAATGCTCATTGTTATAACTCAACACATTCTATCAAATAATATGTCAACAGAAATCACTAGAAGCAAAGTTGGATCACTGAAATAGTTTCAGGTAAAGTGTACTCATTTCAGTTGGTGAAAGAAATGCAAAGTGTGGTTGAAGTATTGCCTATGCAAGTACTGGTTTTATGCTTAATCTAATACTTTATTTGGAAAAAAGAACAACAGAAATCCTATGCTTAAAATGCAGGATCTTGAAACAGAACTTAGGTGTTTTGTTTTGTTTTCTTTTTTGCAAGGTAAGTAAAAATGAACAGGCTTCCTTTTTTCTCTGGACAAGTTTCCTTTTTCCTCTCATTTCCATTTTCTATGTGTTTTGTTGTTGTTTAATTAACTGAGATTTGTAAAAGACTTTATTATTGTACCATGTTCTTCTTTTAATAGCAACACTGCCTAGAATTCTGTCCACAAGTGGTGATTTACTGACCAACTAATTTCACCTCATGTACAGCTCCTTTTGAGTCTTGTTTCACAGGTTTTTAGTCAGGTTTATATTTGGCTATATAAACTTCTTTCTCATTCTTGCATTAATGGTTTGAATCCATTACTTTGTGGAAAAGGTCTGAAACTTATTAGTCTGGTTTTAATGCAGAGTTCTGTTTGAGCAAAAATCAAAGTAAACCAAACTTACCTGTTTTCTGCAATATCAACTTTGTGAGAAGAAATCACCCAACTCACCCCCCTTTTGAAGTACAGTTTCTGGTGTGGAAGAAATGAGTAAGACATGTCTTTTTTTCTTTTAATTTCAGTTTTAAATTTGGCATGTAAACTATATAGTCTAAATGGAAAAATTTGGCTCCTTCTAGTTAGAAATAACTGTATGCTAAGTTGCATGGTTATTCTCAGTATGGAGACATGCAACGGTTTGAAATATGCTTTCCTTCCCACAGTAGCCTAAGTTGGCATTGTAAATAGTATAAATATATTTAGAATTAAAAGAAAATACATGCAAGCAGCAAAACAAAACTAATGTTTCCTTCAAAGACAAAAGGTGGTACCTAAAAAGCGATGCCCTCTCTGTTTTAAAGCAGGAGGAGATCTGGTTGGGGCAGTGTCAGAGTGATCTTTCCTATGGGACACCTTAGTTCACCTTGTTGCCTGTAGTCAATCTTGATATCTGAAATAAGGTTTTCTGTCTAAACCTACTACTTATTGAAAGGCTCTCCTGACTTCTTTGTAAGGTGCCACCTTCACCTCTTTCTGTCAAAGTTTGGTTTGGACTTTGGATTCTGCCTTCTAGTGTCCTGCAGAGCCTTGAATATTCTGTTTTTCCATACTGTTGAGCCTTATCCTAATCTGTATGTCTGAATATCATCTTTTCTCTTATAAACAGTGTTCAGATTGACTATTACCAACTCCCTTTTCTGGACTGTGCATCATCTCTAAAATGTATTTAGTTTATTTGTTCGTACTTCTGAAAGCACCAGCCTCCCCCACCTGAACCTCCCCTTTATTTCTTCACAGCCTGGGTCCTGTACTCTGCTTTTTTTACCAGCACTCCCTTATTGCCTACATGGATCTCTTAGCTTAGAGGGGGATGTGTTTCACCTTCTGCTTTATTTTTCAAGCAGCATTTACTCGCCATTTGAATAAATACAAAGGTCATTAAAAAGGAAAACATAAATGTGATGTTGTTTAGCTTTAAGATTTTTCTCTAACTTACTGCAGTGGGCGTCTAAAAGATTCACCTGACAGATGATCTTGGGGTTAGAATCATGGACTTGGGTTCTCATACGGCAAGGAAAAAACTGCGTTCTTCTTTCGTGGTTTTACAGAGGGTCTGGAAACTGTAAGAAATGGGACATTTATTATTTACATTGGAAATATCCTTTTAAAAGATTATTAACAGTTTGTGGTTGCAAACCTGTTGTCTTGAGATGTGAGATATTTTATCTGAAAGATGTTAAGAGTTCAGAGGCTTTTATGACTTTTAAAATCTGGCTTTGGGAAATAAGTTTGACTCCTTTAATGAATATTTTGAGTTTTAACAATACTCGTCCTTCAGAACTCGCTCAAAAAGCTGCCAGCAGGTCAGTCCAAGAGTTTTTCTTAATCGATTTTAAGT
Organism: Streptopelia decaocto; assembly: GCF_964273445.1. NCBI lineage: Eukaryota > Metazoa > Chordata > Aves > Columbiformes > Columbidae > Streptopelia > Streptopelia decaocto. The sequence continues at coordinate 9,220,015 of NC_138655.1, read as the reverse complement.
CTTAAACAGTTACTTTTTGCTTAAGAAGTAACTTAAAATCCATCAGTCCTTAATTTCTTCTTCCCCTCTCACCTTTCTGATTCTTGGCTGGAGGGAGAAATAATATAAGAAAAAAATGCTGTTAAATCTATTGTTACATGATTTGGAAAAAAAATCAGCTGAGCACTTCATTAGAGAAGTGTATTAATGGAATAAAAGTCACTTCTTACTCTGGCATGTATTTGTGCAAAATAGTAACTGTTGACATCTTGGATATTACTGCGTTTTAGGGAGTTTTCTTTCATTCTAAATTTGAAACATACCTTAGAGTTTTGCACATTTTCAGTGGTGTTAGACCAATATAGTTCACCACTTCATGATTTAACTCATGATTTATAGGAAAAGGGCACAGAAATGCCATCTCTCTTACTGCGTTGAACAAAGTGCTTAAGCTGGTAAGCTTTACCTCTTGCCTCACTCTCCCAGTGCTACACGCGCTCATTTATTTGGAATTTGCGTTTTGTTTGGGTTAGTCTACTGATGTATCACGGTACGTGGCTTTTTGAGTGTTGTCAAGTAGACAGAAGCACAATTCTAAACCAGCGTAGTTTATCATGTGACTCAAGTATTGAAGTCAACACCAGAAATGAAAACACACAAAAAAAAAACCTTCTTAAATGGCTATTTTTTTCTTTCTGTTGCTACTATGAAGAAGAATTCTGCTGAAGGAAACACTGTGTTTGTTTGCAATGAAAGAAAAGGCTCAGAGGAACAAGTGGACACACATCTTCAATGGCAGCTAAACCTCCTCACCCACATAGAGAATGTACAGAACGAAGTCACCAGCAGAATGGACCTGATTGAAAAAGAAGTTGATGGTAACTGCATTGCCAGATACTTTATACACCTGTAACAGCATCTTTCATAACCGCTGTGTTGAACGTGATCTGAGGCACTGAGGATGGATTTTTAAGAGTTGTATTAAAATTCGGGTACCCAGAACTATAACCAGGGTTTGTACCCTTGATCCCTCTGCCCCCTTCCATGAGTTTTGAAAGCCCAATAAAGTAGCTTAAGCCCTTGGGACCCCTGAAAATTTAGCTCAAGTTTGTGATGTTAGGCAGGCCTCAGAAAGCTTAGCTAACTTGTCTTTGTCCAGATATTGATTGTAAAGTTGATCAATTTTTCTAAGCCTGAAGTGGTTTGGCCTGATTGTTCTAGTATTTGACAATATTCAGGAAAAAAAATAGTGTTTGTTCTATCTTCAGTTTGGTTTGCTATATGTTAATAAATAAGTTTCAGGAAGTCTAATCAGTCTTGAATGACATTATAATGTAGGAGCAAATATCAACTGCATCTAAAGTTTACCTGCCAGTCATAGAGATTAAGAGAGAGAGGAGCTTGTAGTCTAGTCATAGGAGCCCTTAATTATCTTTTGACAAATAAATTTGCCTTATTCCTATTTGCAGTTTCAGTATTTCTGCTTGTACTAGGCAGTATTTTTAGACTAACAGGGTTGACTTTTTCCCTTCTCTGTCTCTACAAGCATAGAAATTCCTCAAAAAACATTTGTTGAAGATTGGAAAACCATTCTGTAATCTGGACCTTGTTAAGCGGAGCCTGTTAAAGTGGCAGAAGGAAACCTTGCATTTAAGGTTTACCTTTTCTGTTGCAGGACTGTCAGAGCTAGAAAGCTGTGAGCTGAGGTTTCTTTTAGGTGTGTAGATGGTAAATTGTTAGCCAAGGATATAATTTGCATCCAGGTACCTTTTTTTTATAGCAACAATGAAATCAGGAGATATGTTTGATTTGTTAGAGTGAAACATGGAATTAGTTGGTGATTCCTCAATCAACATTTCTTCTGTTAAATAAAAATCACAGCCTCAGGATAGTGAAAATCACAGCCTCAGGATGTTTTCCTTTCTTATAAAAGACAGAGTAAGAGAGCAAAGCTTAATTTTCATGAAAACTGTTTCTCGAAGACTTATTCTAATCAACTTCTTCCTTTTCCTTCTGTAGTTCTAGAAAGCTGGCTCGACTTCACTGGAGAACTGGAACCACCAGATCCTCTGGCCAGATTGCCTCAGCTCAAGCGGCGTATCAAACAGCTCTTAATTGACATGGGGAAAGTACAGCAAATAGCAACGCTTTGCTCTGTATGACAAAAGGAAGAATAAAGAAATAAAAATAGGTTCTTTACAGTGAATTTTCTGACTAGCCACAAGATTGACAAGAAGATAACAACAAGCTGAGCATTTATCTGGTTCTTTGCTGATTACATTAATAGCCTGAAGCTTTAGAGAGAGGAGAGGAAATGTAGATTAAGGAATCTGTTATATTGAAAATCTGAATATTCGTGTCCAAGCTTCAAAATGTGATACATCACATTCTGAGAAACGTGGATGTGATTTTTAACATGCTAAACAAGACAATTCCCACAGATAAGAAAGCTGAAGCAACGAAACCTCTGCGAAGAACAGCGCTACTGGTTTGAAACCTTTGGTAAAACGTTCTAAACTTGCAGACGTCAACTGGTGAAAAATTCTTGGGAACTGCTTTTTTATTGAATTCCTTTTCTCTTCTTGCTAGTGAAAGATAGACACAGAGAGATCTATATCCTCTCTACAAGGAAAGTTTTTTAGATTATTTCCTTCTCTCATGAATGTTCAGGAAAACGAACGTACCTGCTTTGTTTTATTTTTTTTTTGAAAGAAATTGCTGATCATTGTCTCCTTTTTAAAGTATTTTTTTAACTAGAAATCCTTATTACAGCACCCTTAGGCTCCTTTAAGTGGCAAATAGTGGTCAGATGTGCCAAATAATATTAAAACCACTGGGATGAGAGTTTGTGACTTACATGAAGGTTTTTTTCCTGAAGTCCTACTTGGTGCCAGCAATCCATCCAAAATTGTATCTAGTTTATATTTTTTTATGTTCTCTTGCAGTATTCAGGATTCAAGGTACAATTTTTGTCCTGGGTAGTTCAGTTCTGGTGTTCACCCTCTGAAACGTTACCATCCTCAGCTGGGATGAGGAATGACGAGAGCAGCAAAACTGTCTGTGGCTGTGAATATGCGAAACCACTGGAATAAATATCACACGATAATGTCACCCAAGATGTTTTTGTAAAATCATTCGCCTTCAGTGAATGAAACATCACAAAACCAAAGGCAACCTACTTGATTTATTAGCTCTTGCTGGATTTGGAGCCCAGGACTTTCCCTGTGCTTACAAGTTGCCGCCGTACCCAGTGCTACATACGTATGTGTATGTATATGTGTATAGAAACACATGTACATATATACATACTATATACATTTATATCTACACATGTCTAGTTTTATTACAATAGACTATTAAAACTGGTGGTTAACATGAAATGTTACCTTTTAACAAGCAGTTTCTAAAATTGAAAATAATGTATGTACAGGTTTTGAAATTTGTAAAATATGACTGTTAAAAGGAGGCTATTTAACTGATGACATTAAGATACTTGAACGTTTTATGCCTCACGTCTGTTTATCAGTTCTAGTTATCTGTATAAATGCATTTTAGAACCGATAGACAGTAAACTTGAATTTACCTTTTGATAAGAGTACAAGCCACTGTACATTCAAAAATTATTTAAATTTGCAAACACACTGTTCTATATGTAAGGTACTGTATGTAAAACTGTTTATTAAAACTATTCTGCATACTCTACATTTTCCACTTTTCTTCCTGATCTCCATACAAATGTAAAAAGTGATTGTTACAATGTACAGACCATCAAAAAACCTTGGAAAAGCCTTTTGAGGATGCATAAAATTGAAAAACATGCCAAAGATGGATTATGTGAGAAAGACTTTGCAACCAGTGCATTGAACTGTCACGATAAAACTGCTATTGGGAAAGAAAACAGCGTGGCTGGTTCATTGCTAAAATAAACCTACCCTGACATTTCCCGTCTGTCTGACCATGTCTGATGAAGTGAGTTATGGCTCTTGATGTCCAAAGCAAAATGTAAAACCCCTGTTAAAGAGCGGTTGCTATTGAAAGAGTCTTGCCACGCCAAGCTTATAGGAGATGTTACAGAGCTGTATGGTAACGTGGAATTAATTGTGGAATCGTGATTGGCAACTTCATAGTGCAGAGAGAACACAAGGAGCTGAGGAGTTGTTGACATTTTTATAGCATCTGTTAATAAATAAAATACTCTGTTGTATAGTTGGATGCTTAAATAACTGCTTCAAACAATATGAATAGTTGAGTGACCTACTTGCTTTTGGATATGTGAGACTTTTTTATATAATACTTTATTCACTTGCTGCATCTCCTTGAATGTGGAACTGTGTGTACTGTATAAGTGTAAATCCAGAAATTACTTTGAAACAAAGTGGAGTGTATTTACATAATTTATACAGCATACACCGTAGCAATATCATGCAATGTGTGTGCATGTATGTGGTGTAATATAATTGTAAACGTTACTGAAGCAGGAGATGGTTGGAAAACTCCAGGTGAGAGGATGGAGGTTTCATTCTTGGTGCAGGGATGGAGGAATGGTGTCCTGAAAAGGAAATCGTAAGGTCAAAGTTGCCCTTTGCAGCTTTAACTTCTCTTTGTGTAACAGTCTCTACATTTACATGAGTGTGTAATTTTATCCCTCGGGATCCTGCCTTATTCAGGATGGACTGTGCTTACAAAACCAAATAAGCTGTTCAGTATATTTTTATCTTCATTTCTTGTGTAGTCACATATTACAGAAGTCCCTGCAAGCATTCATAGCTCCTAAGAAATACAATCTCATTGTCCTTACAGCAACTGGTTTGATACACTGTGTATTGCTGGAGTGCTTCCCAAACTTATCTGAGTTGATTTTTCTCAAATTCTCATGTGAGTTTTGGTCCCGGTTTCTCAAGTATCCAAAGGTTTGGGATGTTTTTGAAATTTCTTAAACACAAGTCAGGTGCCATAAAAACGTGTTTTGCACAGAATGTGACCTGCAGTTGATTGCTCGTGTGCCAATCCAACCCAGTGCCATCTGGCTCATATCTGTATTTCTTCTAGTTGGCCTTATTGACAAAATCTCTTTCCTGTAGGCATCGCTGCCCCTCTGTCTTCCTACTTCCTCTGTCAATAAGCCGGGGACCCACGCACAGTTGATTTGTGACACTTTATCAGGGTGTGAATTGCAATTACTTGTGCTGTATGATGGAGGCAGACCCGCTCTGAGGCAAAAATACGGTCATGTAAGGACTGGTTTTGATACATGTACACAGAAAGGTAGAATTTTTAGATTTGCAGTCTTAGTGTAAGTTCATAGGATTAATAAAAGGGAAATACTGTTGTACAGAAACTTGTGATTTCACAGGACTAAATGGCAAAATTGTAAAGCCTTTAAATGCCCAACTTTTAGTCAAGAGGGTTTGGTTTTTTTTCATGGAGGTATCAGGGTGATTCGTTTCAAAACCTTCTCCTTCCTGTGACTACCAAAGGCATCTATTTACGGATTTATGCGTTTTCTGTTGCAGTGATAATGATAGGACATCAGTGTTACAGCCATAAATGTAGTTGTGGTGACATGATCAGGTATCACACGATAGGACTCCCTGTGGTTCAGTTACAAACTGGAGATACCTCGTATGGCAGGGAATGGGTTGGAAGATGCTTCTTTCTTGGGTAGCTGTAGGGTGAGTAGTGCCCATATGTTGGGTATTCTGGCCTTAGATGTGTAGATCTTTGTAAATTCCTCTACAGCAGCCTGTCATCCTCTTTCAAGTAGTCAAAGACGAGTTGCAATTTCCTGATAGGTTTCACATAGTTGTTAGGTGGCAAAGAGTTGAAACTTCTTCCACGGGTGCAGTCCTCTTGTATGGCTGGCACAGAATCATTCTATAGACATCATCTATCATTCTACAGAATGGTAGGCATCCACCTGTCTCTTAGCTTCAACATATGTTCATCTGTTTGTTCTGCAGCTTGCATCTGTTTCTCCTTTGGTTCCTCAGCTTTCTGTCATCTGCGATCGCTGAAGGGTTTCGCTCCTGTGTTTTGTGCCCAGTTCTTTCTGGTTGTGGTCACAGGGAAAGGTCTGTTCTTCTGTCCTCAGCTCCCAATGTGTCCTATGAGCTGTGAGTGGCTCGATGGTGTGTAGCACAGTCAAAATCTGTAGATATTTTTTGCTGCCTTCTTTTAGTAAGGCTCTTCTGGTCATGTGCAAAGAGTCATCTCCATCTGCTTCCACCTGGCCTCTAACAACTAGACTTGAATGAATATTACAGCACAACTGGCACTATTGGGCTCCAGCACTTCTTACCAAACTGAAGGCTGGGGTGTAAAAGAGTCGCTCAAACATCACAGTAAAACTATAAAAGCATTTTGATGCTTGCGAAGTGGAATATTTTCCCTTTGTATTTGAAAGGAAGCTGGAACTGTTTTTCTTCACTGAAAATTTAAAGGACACAAAACAGATCCTGAACTGAACTGAAGCTTGAGGTAAAAATAACAACGAAAACAGGCGATGGGAAGGACTTTGCGAACGGGGGGTTCGTGACAAGAAGTCGACGCTCAGGCCCTGGTGACCGCCCGGCCCCGTTGTGGTTACGTGGAGGTCCTGGTGTGTCCAGGGCTGCCAGCAGCGATGCCATTTACACACGGGGCCCAGCTTTGCCGGGACAGTTTAGAAAACTGGAACCATAGCTTTTCTATGGCTTAAAAATGTTGTAGTACATGCACCTTAATCTTGGAGTGCTTATTAAGGTCAGAGGCTTAATCACTTCTGAAATGCCCATTGCTATTCTCACATTTCATTAGCTGACACGTTTTCTCTTGTACTGAGTCCATATGGCTTTAGGTGATCATTTTACAGAGGATGTTTGAAATACTTCAGTAATGGTTTTTATTACGCTGTGTTACGTTTTGGGCACTGGGTGTTGGGGTCTGTCTTTAGCAATAAGTATTATACACTGTGTGTATATCTGTTTATATATGAAAACCAAGCACGGAGCATGTAATGATGGTGAAAATACACTGCTCGAAGAGCAGATGGTGCGTTTGGCAGCCGTTCTGCACCAGCCTGAACTACTCCAATAATTAACATTGGAGACTGTATGGAGGAAACGAACTAGCATGAAAAATCATTCAGGAGTGAATTTCCTCTTCTGTACACACTGGGCCTGTGTGTAAGCAGAAGTGCCAGCTTCATTCTATGGATTTAATAACTAAATCTAATTCAATCGCTGTTTACTTCCACCAGCAGCCTCCTATTCTTTAAAACTGGCCAGGGCCGCCTCCGTTCAGCTGTAGCCACATGTCAGTGTATTGTCACTAAACACTCTGAGAGAGGCAGCAGTGCATTGCTATTAAATCTATGAGAGAAGCAAAATACTTTCTTCTGTGATTTGTTTTTTTATAATAGCAATAATGTTGACTGCGTTCTGATACTCACAATAAAGGTCTGTTGAGATTGTTATGTGCCTGGGCTCCCATTCAGTGGACTTTTGGTGAGCTGGTGAGTGTTTGGACACCTTTTAAAGCTTCAGGGAAGCTTCAGTTGCATTTTTAGCATGTAGCCAATAAGTTCTATACAGTCATTGATACTCATTTATTTGTGAACATTGCAAAGCTTTAGGGAATCTTCAGTTCTATTTTAGCCTGACGGCAAATTATGCAGTCAGTCAATTATATACAGTACTGAATTAATTGCTGTCTGGCAAAGTAATTAGATTTTTCCTTTTCCTCAACTGCTTTGATATTTAACAATTTCAGGGTTTGGATTTTGCGATGCACTCGGTTCTTGAACAACAATTGTCTTTCAACACCATGTGCACAGTGATGGCAGCTCTTCTTGTGGGCAGACGTCTGCCTACTAAAGGGGCTTCTAGTATTGTGCCCTTGTACAGTGCCATGACAAAATAACTTCAACTTGCTTTTGGTGATTTCTTATATCTTAGCATTTCTTACAAACTGTTGTTCAGAATGCTGTTGAAGCAGGAGATAAATAAGCAAATTATGGTAAGGAAATTCCTGTTCCAGATGTCCTATGGAACAAGGTGCAGATGGTGGCAGGTGAATGAAATCAGACAATCTGAGTTAGTAACACAGATAATTTTTTCTGTTCTTCACAGCAAAACCAGGTATCTTAAACATGCAAGAGATTTCAAAATTGTATTTCTGAAACAGCCATGGAGGTTTAGATTGGACATTAGGAAAAAATTCTTTGCTGAAAGGGTTGTCAGGCAGGAACAGGCTGCCCAGGGCAGTGCTGGAGTCACCATCCCTGGACATGTTTGAAAGGTGTTTAGATGAGGTTCTTAGGGACATGGTTTAGTGCCAGAGTTAGGTTATGGTTGGACTTGGTGATCCTGAGGGTCTTTTCCAACTGAAATGATTCTATGGTATTTTGATCATTTTAGAGGTCCAGTGTCAAAGCAGTCTCTCAAATTTCAGATTCAGCGCCAAATTCAGATCTTGGATTACCCTGAAATGCTTTTCCCATTTAGCAGACTTATTAAAGAAAAGGTTTCTTGAGACAGACCAAACATCTGCCAGCCCAATGTCTTCAGTAAAAATACAACATCAGCGTCTATAGAGACATACTGGCTGTAAAAGATCTGTACAAATTGGTCCTTCTCTTAACTTGCATTTCTGGTAAACTGTTTAAGTTGGGGAATGACCTATTAGAGAGCACTGTAGGGGAAAGGGACCTGGGGGTCCTGGTGGACAGCAGGATGACCATGAGCTAGCACTGTGCCCTTGTGGCCAGGAAGGGCAATGGTACCTGAGGTGGATTAGAAGGGAGGTGGTCAGTAGGTCAGAGAGGTTCTCCTGCCCCTCTACTCTGCCCTGGTGAGACCACATCTGGAATATTGTGTCCAGTTGTGGCCCCTCAGTTCCAGAAGGACAGGGAACTGCTGGAGAGAGTCCAGCGCAGGGCAACAAAGATCCTGAAGGGAGTGGAGCATCTCCCGTGTGAGGAAAGGCTGAGGGAGCTGGGGCTCTGGAACTTGGAGAAGAAGAGACTGAGGGGTGACCTCATTAATGTTTACAGATATATAAAGGGTGAGTGTCACAAGGATGGAGCCAGGCTCTTCTCGGTGACAACCACTGATATGACAAGGGGTAATGGGTACAAACTGGAACACAGGAGGTTCCACTTAAATTTGAGAAGAAACTTCTTCTCCTACTCTAGAGACATTCAAGACCTGCCTGGACGCCTCCCTGTGTAACCTCATCTGGGTGTTCCTGCTCCGGCAGGGGGATTGGACTGGATGAGCTTTTGAGGTCCCTTCCAATCCCTGACATTCTGTGATTCTGTGTGATTCTGTGAGCTTTTTTTTCCCAAAATCTTTATGAACACCATCAGTTTTATCAATCACTGGCAGATCTGCGCTCTGTGAGTTCAATCTGTCTTTTTTCATTCATTCCTCTCCACAACCTCAGGTGGGGCACCGACCCACAGCTTTGTTGTGTGGCAGAAGGAGCCGTGTTTGTCCTTGAACTTGTTCTCTGGCTCCGTTGACCCTATGCTGTTGCCTTCATTTCAGAGAAGGGTAAGTATTGCATTATCGAGAGCGGAAAGAAAAAAAACAACCCGCAATGCTTTTGTGAAACATTGAGTGGATTCAGTAGCAGATCGATCCTTTGTGCCGCTGCGGAACTGACTTCTTGGCGTTTCAATGCAACCTGCATCCCACATGTTGTGAGAATAAGTATTTCTCGACTTTGCATCATGGTGGTACTGCTAGAGGAAAACTGTGTTATCTTCAATGGATAAGTAAGAAAAAAGCCATTTGACCTGTTCTGGAAATGGTTTCTTTCTGCAGGGACAAAGGCAAATTCAAATGTTCTCATATGGGATTCTTTAGGTTCTTTTGTAACCAAAGATGCTTTGCCAGCTGTTAAATTATAAAACAAAAAAATCTGATAAGTACTCTGCCCACTTTTCTGATCCAGCCAAGTTTGCTGTAGAAGTCACTGGAAATTCCCCATCATTCTTTCAATTTGAAGAATGTGTCATGTATGAAGTGACTGAAACCTGTATTATCTGGTGGGGCTACACTTCTTTTCCTTGTCATCTTTTAATTTTGCATCACGTGAGGACTTTTTGAAACTTAATCAGAGATGATAGAGATGATAAGTGCTTCAGAAGGTCTTTATTGTCATCTGTGCCAAAATCATGTGAAGAAGATTGAGACGAATGTCTCATGCTTGGGAAGAAATGTACCAAATGTAAAACACGGTTCTTCTCTATCTGTAAGTGTAATAAGTTACTAAGAAATGGTATGAGTCTGTTTTTACATAGTTTTCTTAAAATTTCAGTGAGGATTGTCCAATATTGGTGGTTTCTTTAACACAGAACAGCAGTTTGTTATTTAAAAAATAAATGAATTGATATGGGCATAATTTGACAATGGTTTTAGTACTTCAAAATATTGCTTGCAGTTTGCTGCCTTTTTCAGGAGCCTCTCTTAAATTCATCCTTAAAGCAAGGTTGACTTCTTAGGCTCAAGTTTTATATAGGTGAGAGCAACTTTTCTGTGGGTATAGATGCTTATGTATTCATATACCAGAATCATTTACCCTTGGATTTTTTAGTATGTAAAAATCGCACAACTGTCTTTTCTGCTAAGAAAGTGTATGCAAAACTGGAACAATGAATAAATGGTCTCCTTCTCCTTTGAGGCTGTGATTTCGATGTTTCCTCACACTGACGTTTTTCTTTCCCCACAACAATTAGTCTAGATTGAGTAGCTTTTTGCCAGTGTGTACAACAAATGAAACCCTCATTTCCAGCACTAAAGCAATGGTTTAAAAGACATGTTAGTTTTAAGGCCATATTGGCCACAGGGACCTTTTCCACTTTCTCCTCCCCTTCCTTGATGAGCTAATTTAAGATATTCTTCCATCTTTTCCCAGGTGCTAAAAATAGAGATCAATTCAATTGTCCCTTCACCGAAGGTTGTGCAGTGAAGCTTTTCTTAATTTGACCAGCCATAAAGAAGTGCCTTTTTTGCTCTGACGAATTGTGAATTGTGCATAATGCTATTTAAGCTACATTTTTCTTTCTCTCTGATCCATGGGCTATTGCATCCCATTGAACCTGCACGTACCGAGGTGCCCATCTTGGTTTGACGCACATCTACAAGTGGTTTAAGTGATGCCAATTGCCAAAACTCACTTCTCTCTTTGTTTTTTAAGAGACTTTTAAGACTTGGCTGTTCTTCCCAACTTGTATAGTTTGGAGGGTTTTTTCCTGAGTGTTTCTGAAGGAAATAGGAGTAATCTTGGGAATCAACACTATGTAGCTATTGCAGATTTGTGCTTCTTGCTCTTAGTAATAGGCCTTTGATACCTCCTTGGTTTTCTGTCTGGCTTACTTTGTTATCAGCTACTAATGACCTTTGGTGGCAAAGCATAAAGGAAGAAAGGGAATAGCCGCTTTAATGACCTTGCTTCTCTCCCCATTTGCTGTGCAAGGAACCTGAATGACACTTTTTTACTAACTTTGGAAAACTGGACTAAATCAATATCCCCCCACACACACAACACACACTCTGGGCATGTGTTTGAGTGGCTTGGAGACGTGGTTGTGCCTGTGAGCACCAACCCTGCTGCCCTGGGGAGCCTGTGCGCTGGGCTGGGGTGGCTGTTGTTAGGAAAAGGTTCTTCACCCAGAGGGTGCTGGACACTGGAACAGGCTCCCCAGGGAGATGTCATGGCCCCAAGCCTGACAGTGTTCAAGAAGCGTTTGGACAACCCCCTCAGACACGTGGTGTGAAAATTGGGGTTGTCATATGCAGGGACAGGACTTGGACTCAATGATCCTTGTGGGTCCTTCCAACCCAGGACATTCTATGATTCCTGTAACCACCCCACTGCACTGGGGTCAAGCGCAAACCTGAGGCTCTTTAAGCATGTTTGAGTCAGAAATACATGTCACAGTCAGACTTTTCATCTTTCCTTATTCGGCCTCCCTGGTGCTAACGCTGACTGTTCTATGTTTGAGTTCCTTTGCTCTGCACATACGTTTCCCTACAAATGCTGTGCTAATCCAGAAATTCATTTTATTTGCCTGCTTAATTAGGACTGTCACAGAAATTTTTACTTCTTTATGCCTCTTAAAGTTGCCTTTTTTTTTGGTCCATCATCAATGCTGGCGACATTCTTCATTGTTTCCCAGCTTGGTCTTTCTGCGGACTATTGACTTTCCTCAAGTCCAGAGTAGGTTGCTTGAAAGTAAAATCCAAATATAGTCCTACTCATTTTCAAAAGGCCAGTCATGCTGAAACAAGCTTGTGCTGCTGTTTGAGATCACATTTACCATATATATCAAGCACTGTAGCACTGCTGGAGTTTACAACCAGCACAGAAGGATGCTTAGATCACTTTTAGCACAGTCTTGGTCTGTAAGGCGTATCAGTAGAATTGTTTCTAGACTGTCTAGTACCCATGAATCACAAACAAGAGTGCTGCTGTCACTTTTAGTTGAAATCAGCCTGAGTCCAGCATCAAACATGTGCTTCTGTTATTATTTAGCTAATTATTCTGGGCCTATTTCTCCAACCTTTGCACAAGCGGAGGTGAGTTCTCATAATTCCTGGTGCAAGTAAATGCTGACAATTGTAAGAGGTGGACAAGTAAAAAGTGATGCTTTTGAACAAGGAAATAATATTTCTGATATGTTGTAGGTCAAGAATTTTGCATGTAATTAGTACCAAAAAGCTTGACTAAACAAGTTTAATGGTTACACTGACCTTGCACCTGGAGGATGAAGCCCAAGAAGCGAAGCTGCTTCCTACAGACACTTGGCTGTGTTAAAGCACATGGTGCAAGTGGGACTGAAAGCAAAGGGTCAAATGCAATTGAGCTTCCGTTCCCTTTATAGTCAGTGGAGCTGCGTCCACCCTGTTTTTCACTAAATAAATAACCACATTATGAATTGTATTTACTCCTAGTCCCGCAGCACTTGCAGGCCTAACTCTTGCAGGTTAGGCTCCCTAGAAACACCAAAAAATGCACTTGTAACCCAGAGCACAGAGTGTGGCTGTGCCACAGTGCGACTGAGAGCCGGAGCTCGATATGTTCAATCTGTACGTTGGTTTAACTAAGTCCCCTCTGCCACCCACTTGTTCTCCTCTCCATGAGGGCTCCGTTCTGCTCCCTGGAGCGATGAGAACCGACTGAGGAGAAGCACAAGGGTGGTTCCAGGTGAACGGGCCTCTTGTGGTTTTCCCAGAAGCATCATCTGCGTCACTCGTCCGATTTCATGGCCAGTCGACCAGCACATAAGTGAACCCATCTGTGCACTGGTTGCTATAAAAAGGCAGGTGAGGGCTGTGTGGGGCGTGCGGGGTTGCCCCACTGACAAAAGGGGATGGAAGTCCCCCAGTGCACGGTGGGCTCTGTCCCATTTTGCACCCTTCTTTGCTGCTTGATTAGCATAGCAGCAGCCAATATATTTGGTAAGTACCCTTGTTCTTTTCCTTTGCCCATGTCCAGCAGTGACTATACTCCTGTGATCATTATTCTGCTCTGTACTTTATTCTGACAAAATATGTAATGATCTTTCACACTGCAAGCTTAGCTAGTTATTGTGTGTGTGCAAACTGAGTTTGAACTCCAGGTTATATACTGAGCTACAAGGATCTGTAAATGGTCAGCGTTATCAAAATTCAGTAGACCTGGATTTTGGATGGAAAACAAGAAAAGTTTTCTAGAAGAACAGGCTGGGTTAGAGAAGGAACTTTGGTAAGAAAATATGGTGCTGCATGGATGTAAAGGTCCTGAGATTGTATCTGCTACTTGTACGTGGCATCATCCAATTTAGGCTTGAACCTTAAGGTACTGGGTAGTCTGAGTGCTGTCCCCAGCTCTTTGGTCTGAGTGTGATAGTCCTGTACAATAAGCAGTTGGAGTCACTCAATCTCTTGACTTGTATGTCTTAGTTGACTGTCTCTAGCACTGAATATGGGCATCTTCACACATCCCAGAGCAACTGGCACAAAGTCACATTTAAGATGAAAATGGTAAGGTTTGCCTATATGTGAATGTCTAAGGTGAGCTAACCTAAAACCCCTTTACAGTCTCATTAGATTTTCATATGGGCTTAAGGGGACACAGTAAAAGCTCACAGGAACAGAAGTGATTGAGAGGTCTTAGGTGCACAGAAGCTATCTGTGGTTAAAGGACTCCCTGAGCTGCAATTATTGGAGGCTCAAAAGTATTCAGAATACTTATGTATTTGTACCACTATGTGTGTTCACACTCAGACCAAATACTGGATTAAGTGAGCCTTTGTTCTAAATTGCTGAAGCTGTGGTTTTGTTTGTTTGCTGTGTTTTTATAGAACTAGCGGAGATAGGCACAACAAACTCTGAGTGAGTAAATTATCCCAGGTACCCGAAAATGATAGCCATACCAGTACAAAACAGAGCTGAGACTAATTAAATACAGGGCTGGAAAAAGGGTTCATGAGCATCCCTTTCATGTGCTTATCCTGCAGCTGGCAGCCCAGCCAGTTTGCTCAGCACCTCCCTGTGCTGTCCCATGCAGAAATGCTCATGAGGAGCAGAGGGAAACAACCAGGGAGGACCCATGGACCTGGGGCTGTCACCATGCAGCATGGGCACTAACAGGGTTTTGATAAGAACAGGCTTGTGGTGAAACCACAATTATCTGTTTACCTTCTTGCTGCTTTCAGAGTATCAGACAGATGCCCAGCCGTTACGTCCATGTGAACTTCAGAGGGAAAAGGCTTTTTCGGGAGGAGAAACCTACGTTCCTCAGTGCTCAGAAGATGGCCAGTTCAGGTAATTCATCCTTGCTATTATCCCACTGTTATATGACATGACCTTTCATTACTAATGAAAGCTTTAGCCTGTTTTGAAGAGCCTCCATATAAGTAGATTGGAGGGTGTGAGGTGTAGAAGACTTAAAGAGACTTCATTGAGTTATGTTGCAGATCCAGCCTCTCCTGGATGAATTCTCTGCTGCTGGAAATAATCTCTGGGTTAAGTGGTCAATCTAAGATTAATATGCTAATCTTGGCAGCATTGTTTGCATATGAAGTACTTGGTGCAGGTTGTGTAATACAACTACTACCTTCCTACAACACACTCATGGGTTCTGATCTGTGATCAGGCACAGCTAAGCCAAGGTGGAGAAGTTATCCACTGCTGTAGGTGGCACAGTTGGGCTTCCTTCTAAAGGCAGTAGAGGAACTAGAAACCACATAGAGAACAGTGATTTAGAGAGCAGCATGTTTCTTGAAGATGCAAGAAGTTAATGAGTTACAGTTGAGGCTGTGGGGGATTGTGATGCTCTCCACTATTATCTTATTGTAGTTGCCTAGAGTGGAGGACCTTGACCTTGCTAGATTTGACTTAGAAAATATCTCAAAATGTATGGTAAATCTCAAATACTGAGAATCAGGATTCTGCCCATCCTACTTGCTTCCTGAGTGACTTCAAGTCACTTATCTGCGGTTTCTGAAGACCTCAGAGAATTATTAGAATTAAGAGCTCCCATTAGGCAGAGTTGGAGGCACCAGAAATACAGCCTTTTCTGATTCTATTATTTGCAGTGTTAAATTATTTGAACTTGTTTGGCTCGCTTTATGGTTTTTTTATGTCCTGTAGTGACTGAGGACTCTGTCACTAACAGAATAACATATGTTACTTGTGATCTCCTTCAGGACAGTTCAGTGCAGTAGGGATGGCCTTTCCTGTTGGTGTGTGGATGAGGATGGCATTGAGGTACCTGGCAGCAAACAGAATGGATATCCCATATCTTGTAAGTCAAAAGTTTCTAATTTTGTTCAGATTGGGTAAAGAACCATTTAAAACTGCATTTGAACTGCTGAAATCAAGAACAAGTTAGCTCCAGACTTTGATGGACTCTAGTTTGTTGTAATTTGCTAGGTCTTTCTGGTAGAAGTTCTGAATTTTCTTCAGGACTGATCATGGAAACCTGATACATCTGGGTTGACTGTATTTAGGAAGGTCACAGTAATGTAAATCATGAATGAAAGATCGACTTAGTATATTGGCTTTTGAGTATGAGATCTTCAACCCCATCTGTGGTGGGTTTCTCCATAGCAATTTTCATAACCACAAATCCATCAGTGTCCTCATGCCACCTGGGTGGCAGAATCAGGACTTGCTGCTCTGAGAAGACTCAGGTGTTGTCTTAATAAATGATTCAGGACCTAGCAAGTACCTTTCTCTAACAGTGCAACTCTCTGGTACTGCAGGCTTATCCTTTTGCCAGCTGCAAAAGCAGAGGATCTTGGTGAGTCGATACATCAACAGCAGTAGCATCTCCTACATCCCTCAGTGCCTGGATTCAGGGGCTTTTGATGAGGTGCAGTGTGACACAGAGCTGGGTCAGTGCTGGTGTGTGGATCCAGAAGGAATGGAGATCTATGGTACCAGGCAGAGAGGAAAGCCAACGCAGTGTAAGTAATAACCAACAGAACGATGGGGTTTGTAGGGTGGGAATGTTTGATGTGATTGAAAGGTGGTAGATCAGAAGCTTGGACACTGAAGCCTACACTTATGCTACAGAAGTACAGGTGCTTAACTGAGGAATGTAAGTCCCTGTTTCATACACTATAGAATATCTCAAGTTGGAAGGGACCCATAAGGAAGGACTGTTGAGTCCAACTTTCTGCTCCTCATAAAGAGGATATGAGGCATCTAGGTGTCCATTCTTCAATGTAATGAATCTAAGCACCTTCCAATCCATGGGATGGCTACTCAGCTGTTTGCAGGAAATTAAAACACCAGTAAATTTTAAATTTGTTTCCCATCAGGTCCGGGGAGCTGTGAGATCCGAGACCGTCGCATTCTGCATGGGTTTGGGGAGAAGAGCCCCCCACAATGCTCAGCAGATGGAGAGTTTCTGCCTGTCCAGTGCAAGTTTGTCAACACCACAGACATGATGTTTTTTGATCTCGTTCATAGTTATAACAGGTAAGAGGGTAGGCTTCTGAAACAGGGAGGCAATCCTGCATACCTCTTCAAGTCAGTGTCTCTTTTTTCCTACATGAAGCCCTTCTCCTGTGACCCCGTATGATGGTATTTTCTGTTGATAAATGAACCAAGCAAGAATTTTTGTCTTCTGAATTAAATTTACTAATTTAGAAAAGTGTGATATTCCATCCGTGCCATCTGCTCAGTGTGTCCTCACACAGCACTGGATACTACATTGGGATCTGTGTTTGGAAAAGTAGCCAGGGCTGCTTTCCAGATCGACACACAACAGCAAATGAGATAAATATGGAAGGAAGAGAGGAGTTCATGTATAGATATATATATATAGATATATATATATATCTGAGGTAGGAAAGTTGATTCCACATGAGAGAGGAAAACAGATGGACAAGTGACAAGGTACAAAGAGCAAGTTCCACATGATGATGGGAAGCTCCTCTCTGTTTAGGCAGTGCCAGGGTTGCTCACACAGGTGAATGAGTGATGAACAGGCAAGATGACATTTGACTGGTTTGGGGTTGTTGGAGTGGGCTGGGGAAGACAAAATGCTGGATCAAATGCTCATCTGTGGGAGGAAGAATCCATTGTCCAGTGGAGGAGCTGGGAATTGATGCTCAGAAAGAGAAAGAAGAGATGGGCAAGGGGAACCACAAGGGGGAGGAGTTCATTTTGGTGCAGATATTCCAGAGACACCTTTTGGTCTCTTCGTGAAGGGTCCTTATCTTGACATCTCAGTCAACACTTTCCTCCGGTGGAGGGCAGTGGAGTAAACGTAATATCTCATTCTGACTTGGCTCTGTAGTAGTAAAGGCGTTTTATTGTCAGCTTTATATGTCAGTTTAGCTGGTTTGAGGGTTTTCTTTTTTAATTTAAGCAAAACTGAAAGGCAGGCCCAAATGCACAGTGCAAATTTGTCAGGGCTTTGGGAGAGGTTATTTTGGCAAGAGCAGAATGATCTGGCTGCTTTGTTTGTTGGCCTGTGGAGGGTGGAAATTCAAAAAGAGCAATTACAGAGGAGAAAGCAAGGCTTTAAATTAACATTTTTTTCTCCCACTGGGAGGTTTGTCTGCAAAGGCCTGTGAGATTGGGTTTTTCTTGTGTCTGTGTCATGTAATTAATCACAGCAGGATTGTTTCACTCCCAGCTGCCTACCTTTCTAATTATAGCATTGACTTAAACCCATTACCATCATATCTGAGAATCTCAGGTCATTAATATATTTATTTTCATATTACTCTTGCCTGAAATATCATTATCCTGTCTCATAAGCAGGAGGCCAGAATATGGAGTTGAAGGGATGAGTTTCACAGCAAAGAGCTGTAGCAGAACAGGGATTTAAGCCCTTA
Organism: Streptopelia decaocto; assembly: GCF_964273445.1. Classification (NCBI taxonomy): domain Eukaryota; kingdom Metazoa; phylum Chordata; class Aves; order Columbiformes; family Columbidae; genus Streptopelia; species Streptopelia decaocto. The sequence continues at coordinate 9,201,714 of NC_138655.1, read as the reverse complement.
TTTTATGTTCATGTGGAAACAGTGGAGCAATGTTCTTTGGTACCACAGGCTGATTTTAGAAATCTAGACATGTTGGACTAACTCCCTTTCCAAGTTTTTTCCTTACACCTTTATAAATATTCCAGAATAAATCGATGTGTTACAAAAGATAAATGGAGAAATTCAGAAGCTTAGGGTTAAGACTTTCCCAAGAGGAAGACTTTTGGAAAGAAAGATGAGCCCGAATTTCTTGCCTCACCTTGGTGACTTTGCTGCTCTTACTTATTTGATGCAGACTATGCCCAGGTCCTAGTTGGATGGGCAGCCATGTAGAAGACCCCATAGCAGACTGGTGGGAATGACCAAAAAAATCAAGAGTCAAGGAGGATCTTTTTACTTTTTTGCTATAATTTCCATCAGACTGATCCTTGTGTCAGCATCTTTATCCCACCTCACTGGGGGTTCTGCCTTACTATATATTATTTAATTGGCAATGGAAAAAAAAACTATGATTAGTTTTTCTCCCTCTGTTTCTGAATAGTCAAGGAGAAAGGCAGCTGTGACTTGAGCTGCACATATGAAACATAGAAGGGATTACTTGCAAATCTGCTTTTGAAAATCAGTAATGAGTTGTCTTTGCTGGACCCATGTGCAGAGACTCATATTTGAAAGAAAAGGTCAACAACCTCACATTTATTTACATTCCCATACTTTTGAGTGTGAGCATTCTTGCTGAAACACATGGATATACATTTATCCATAACTTAAATGTAGTCATCTTTGCTTCAGCCATTGTTTTGGACTGGGTCTGATAGATGAGGTAGTCTGTGTTATCACTACTCATGTTGAAGGGTGTGATTAGAAAGAGGCTAAGAAAAGAAAAGAAGCAGTAGGAAATGACTTTTCCAAGTAAGGTGAGCGAAGTTCTGTCCTTGTGTTTGTGTGGGCCTAATTTATATCTGTTTGTGCTTTATTTAGTTGTATTCTCAGCTTGGAACAAAATAACCAGAATGACAGGATATGACTACACATCTGCCCTATATAAAAGTAGTATATTTATGCATGTGACTTAATGTTACGGATGAAAGAAATCAGCATGCAGTATTTTTCCATTGCATCCTGTTTCACTCTGCTAGACGCTGAGATGCTGGGGTGATGAGCTCTAAGGACAAGCACAGTGAAGAGATCTGCCTTTGTGTATCAGGGCATTGCTCTCTTAAGATCATGTTCCTGTTAGGAACCAGGACATGATAATTAAGGGGACGAGAAAACTCTTGAAATACCCCAAGCCATATATATCTATATTTACATAGAAGACCATAGAAAGATAGTATTTAGCTCTTTATATATTAAATTGCATAGTTTTAATGCTGCCAGAAGTTCCTTTGTGCCCCGAGGTATGACATTTTAATTGTCTTCAGCACGCCAGTGCCAGCACTGGGCAGGGTTTGACGATCCAAAGTGGAGAGACTCAGTAGACTTTTAGTTTGAAGGCAAAGGAGAGTGCTAGGGTGGAGCAGCACTACGCAGGGATGTGCAGGCTCTGAGGCAGGAGCACGGCTGGATGAGTTGGGACAACCTCGAGGTCACCAGCCCCTTCCTCTGCCAGGGGTTGCTGTTGCTTTGGGCAGAATTGTAGAATCATAGAGTGGCTTGGATTGGAAGGGACTTTCAAAGCTCATCCAGTCCAACCCCCCTGCCATGAGCAGGGACATCTTCATCCAGATCAGGTTGCTTAGAGCCCTGTCCAGCCTGGTCTTGAATGTCTCCAGAGATGGGGCATCTACCGCCTCTCTGGGCAACCTGGGCCAGGGTTTCACCACCCTCATTGTAAAATATTTCTTCCTTATGTCTGGCCTGAATCTCCTGTCCTTTAGTATAAAACCATCACCCCTTGTCCCTTTGCAACAGGCCCTGCTGAAAGGTCTGTCCCCACCTTTCTTATAGGCCCTTTTTAAGTACTGAAAGGCCACAATAAGGTCTCCCCGGAGCCTTCTTTTCTCCAGGCTGAACAACCCCAGCTCTTTCAGCCCATCCTCACAGCAGAGGGTGTTCCCCAGCTTGTGGTTTGATGTACTGAGGAAGCAGTAACATCTTCATCTCTCCTGGCATGAGGTGGCAGAGCTCTCAGGCAGATCTTGAAGGTTGCAAAGGGCCATTATTCCACCACAGAATGCCTCTGTCTCTGGGCCAGAGAAGTGTTTTGCTGCATTTCTCCAGGTTACTGCAGGCCACACGTGCCAGAGCAGCCTGGGGCTGCAGGAGGTGCCTCTACAATTGAGGTTGGTCATAGTCCCAGTTTCACAGCAAACTGCTTTGGCACGTTAAGCTTTTTCCCAGTCGATCAGGGCCTAATCTACCATTACTCTTACTGCTAAGTGTCCTTCTTTGGTAAAAACCTACTTTATGTATTTTTCTGAATGTCTTGAGCAGAAAATTCCACTTCTCTCTCATTAGATTTTTCCCACATAAGCTGTGTGCAACTGGGACACCAGACCTTTATCGTATTTCACAGTAAGGATGTGTGTCTGTAAAATAATATGACTATTTTCGAAATTGGCAAAATTTTTCCCTGGTCATATTGCTTGAATCTAGAGAAACTTGTGTTCTGTTTGCTTGGAGAAACCCTAGAGTGTCTGTCACTTAAGATCACATTTATTATGTTTTTTCCAACTCTAACCCTATTAAGTTTCCTGCCTAAATCTTTGCTTTTCTGGAATGTGGCTGTTGTCACTCTTAGAGTATTATACTGGAAATTAACGTCTCTTTGATCTCCAGAAGTAAAAGTCATTTGTACTTGTAATATGTTAAAACCCCCTTTCTCTTTAATCCATTGGGCCATGCTTTCAAAATGAAAAAGATTAGTGAAGTGTTTACCAGCTTTTGCCCTTAATTCACTGCAGAAAACCTATATACCATGTAGGGAAGAGGAAGCAACCTGTTTGTTTAGGCACTGTGCCATCGTGTGCAGATTTGTGGAAGGAGCTAAAGAATGGGTGTTGTAATAACATTAAGCCAATGTCCCTCTATTTTACACTCTTTGACAGGCTCTCAGAGGCGAGAATAGAATTGAAAATGAGTGCTAGGTACTGGGTACCTGCTTAGGAAGGGTCAGAAATCTATCTGAAGGGAGACCTTATTGTCCTGTGTTTGCTTAAAAAAAATTACATTTAGGACACTTGTTAGCCTGCTGAAATTCTGATTTGGATCATGTCAGAATGTGGTGGCTAGAAGGAGGCCAAAGGGTTTTGTAATGGCTTTGTGCTGTGCAGACATCCTCACCATACAAATTCAGGAGGGAAACACAGGTGATGCTTTGTTGTTGTCGATGAGTCTCCCTGGGCTCCTCACAGGAGGCTGATTTCCCTTCCAGGCTCCCGGAGGCTTTCCAAACGTTCAGCTCCCTGCGGAAGACATTCCCAGAGGTCTCTGGTTACTGCTACTGTGCAGACAGCCTGGGCAGGGAGTTGGCAGACACCGGTAAGTAGCCTCCAGCATCCGATCCTTTAGATTGAGCAGCTTTGAATTCCCAAGAGAAAGGACAAATAACAAGTGTCAGTCTTTAGCTTCATTTTGGCTTCAGGTTCACTCTTACAAGAAGTAAGGCTGCTGGGACCAGTGTAGTGCCCATGGGAAAGGCTGGAGCTCACTGGTGAAATCCCACCCTTAGGAGCAGCGCTGCAGTCAGCAGCAAGTGGAGCTGCTGCCCAGGAACTAACCTTGTGCTTTCTGGGGTGGTGGAATAGCAGTTCTGAATGTCCAGCCTCTGCCCACACAAGAAAATTGGATCATATTCGATGAGTCCAATTAACAAATGCAGGAGAATATAAAGGGCCTGGAGACTGAACTGTTTTCTTCTTGCTCAGGTAGAATCATAGAATGGGTTGGGTTGGGAGAGTCCTTTAAAAATCACCTTGTCCAACCCCCTTTCCATGGGCACAGAATCAAACAGAATCACAGAATGTCAGGGATTGGAAGGGACCTTGAAAGATCATCCAGTCCAATCCCCCTGCCGGCGCAGGAACACCCAGATGAGTTTACACAGGAAGGTGTCCAGGCGGGTTTGAATGTCTGCAGAGTAGGAGACTCCACAACCTCCCTGGGCAGCCTGTTCCAGTGTCTGTCACCCTCACTGAGAAGAAGTTTCTTCTCACATTTAAGTGGAACCTCCTGTGTTCCAGTTTGAACCCATTACCCCTTGTCCTATCATTGGTTGTCACCGAGAAGAGCCTGGCTCCATCCTCATGACACTCACCCTTTATATATTTGTAAACATGAATGAGGACACCCTTCAGTCTCCTCTTCTCTAATCTAAAGAGCCCCAGCTCCCTCAGCCTTTCCTCATAAGGGAGATGCTCCACTCCCTTAATCATTTTTGTTGCCCTGTGCTGGACTCTCTCCAGCAGTTCCCTGTCCTTCTGGAACTGAGGGGCCCAGAACTGGACACAATATTCCAGGACAGGGACATCAGATGGTCCTTCTTTTTCTTTCATAGCTTCAGGACAACTTTCAGGCATGTTAATAGTTCATGGGACACGTTAGAAGAAAGGCTGTTTTTTCCAAGAAAGAGGAATGAAGAGGTTGAGGAATTCCAGCTCCTTTTCATTAGATAGGGTGGTTTAAAACGAAAATTTTGGAAAACTGCAAAGCATGATAGCTTAAAATTTAGATCATAAATGGGAACTTTAGCATTTAATTTCCACGGGGGTGAGAAGTTCTCCAAAAAGTCTTTTTTTTTTTTTACACTCAGAGAAACTACTGCACATTCTTTAATGTGCTCAGGGTATATCAGCAAAACAATTAGGAATTGCTTTTTGGAAGCATTGGTTTCTGACTGACAGTGTCAGTCACTGGGTGTTCCTCCTGCTCATTTTGGTCGATGTCAAGGCATAAAGATAACGCCTGGGGACTCAGCAGTGGGTTACATGGTGTGGTGCATTAGGGTTATGCAGTATAAGTTCACATTTTGCCTGTTTAGAGAACTGCTTTGCTTTTTCCTGAAAGGCTTCCAGTTCTGCTATTCTGGTGCAAAGCAAGTGACTTCAGTCTTAAAATCAGGCTCTGTGTTAAAAGTTTGTCTTTCCCAGGACTGGAATTGCTGCTTGATGAAGTTTATGACACAGTTTTCTCTGCCCTGGAGCCCGCCCGCACATTCATGGAGACCAGTATATATCGGATCCTACACAGACGGTTTCTGGGGGTTCAGCTGGCTACAACTGGCAAGTTCAGATGTGAGTAGCCCCCGGGTGATGCCCTGTAAATACGCTGACAATTTTGTAGCTTAAATGTGACAGCTGCCACTGAGGGAAGTTGTTCTAGGAATCTCTTGCAATGAAATAATGTAATATCAGTGTTTCAGTGCAAGAAACAAGGTCCCTGAATTGCAGCTGAATTTTAACCTCAGGCTTGTACATTCTTAGCAGCAGATTGTACCTGTCCTCTGATCAACACTTTCCCACACACTTGAAGTTCACTTTAGCTGAAATCCCATGAACTCTCTCTATCTCTTGCCCTGAGATTATGGAGATGGATCTGATGATTTACTAAATTAAAAGCCTGAGAAAATACTCCCTAAATTATGACGGTGCACTCAGAAATAGGAAGGATCTTAGGCTGGCCATAGCACACTCAATCCCCAGGAGGCTACACAAGAGTTTGTGGTGCCTTAGCCAGCCAGGCTGAACTTCTGGATCTGCCCTTGGGTCCATTCCCTCCCCACTTGGGGTAAATGCGAAGAGAGTTTCTCTGCCTACAGGCAGTGAACTCCGTGGAACAGGAGTCAGGTACCTCCTTCTCTCTCCCACACCAGAGCCCAAGAGACTTACCTTGGCTGGGGGAATTTGAACCCCCTGGTGTGATCATTTTCATCTCCAAATTTCTCTGACACTGCAGCCTGACCCTCACTAAGGAATTGCATCACCAGAGATATTAAGCAGATATTGATGTAAGTCTTCTGGCCACATAGTTGTGTGGTTTTTCTATTTCTGGGATGAACTGATCATCCTGGAGAGTCTGGAGAGCATCTTCCCCCTCCCGCTGCACAGCGTTGTGCAATAAGCTCTGACTGCAGCTGGGGACGCAGCGGCTGTCAGCAAAGATGATGCTGTAGCAGCCACAAGATGGAGATGTGACCACGTTCCTCAGCTGAGAAAGGAACTGCTTTGGTGACTTACCCAGATCTCACACCACCACCTGAAGCCACACGCATTAGGAAAGTTGTCAGACTTGCTTGATGAATGTGTTGCTCTGACATGATGCTCATGCTACCTCAACCTGTAGCTGAGTGTAGCTGGAGAGCTCTTGAATGTGAAAAATGTTTACGCTGCAAGATCGCAAGTTTATATAAACTGGCAAAATTTCTGTTGGAAGGGTGTAGTCTAGTATTGGAGAAATCATAACTCAGAAGATTTTCTTTATGGAGTTTTGGCTTCTCTGCCATTAAGGCCAGTTTGACAAGAATGGGGTCTTCAGATCCCTGTGGAGGGAAGTGAAAGAAATTGGATGGTCGCAGACCGAATCTCCACAGTGAGGTGCAGATCTTTGTTCAGGAGCAATGCCTCATTGTCTTCAGAAACACTGATATTTTCCTTCATCTCAGTCTCTTAAGCTGCACATCTGTCTCTATTGATCACCTTTTCATTTGCGTTAAGGGCCCGAGCTCATCTAACCTCCAGCATGGCCACTGAGAGAGATGTTGATACTCTTGCCTATCCACAACTATGGCTGAAAAATGTTTTAAGGTTTTATTTTCTGTTTAGTTTTCAGAAACAAGTACTACAGAGGAAAAGCCTGGGGCCAGTTCTCCAGGGAAAGAGAAGATGGATAATTTGCATTTTGGTCTGGGATGTGAAATTTCACTGAAAACAGTCAGGAAATTAAACTTTCTTTCCCTTTTTTTTTTTTGTTTCTCTCAAACAGGCAAACAATGGGATCAAGCAGAGATGGGTCTGAAACTTTAAGCTTTCCCTCCTTAACACAAGCTGTTTTTCTTCCAGGCCCCTCGAAGTGTGAGGTTGAGCGGTACACAGCCCTGCGTTACCAGCATGCCTACGTGCCGGCTTGCGATGCCGATGGGGGCTACACACCAGTGCAGTGTCAGCAGGGAGGACAGTGCTGGTGTGTGGACACCAAAGGGCAAGAGGTCCAGGGCACAAAGAGACGAGGACAGCTCCCAGCTTGTGGTATGTATGAAATTTGGAAGAGGAGAAATGTGCACACCTCTTGGTGTCTTTAGAAAGAATCACAGAATGTCAGGGGATGGAAGGGACCTCAAAAGCTCATCCAGTCCAATCCCCCTGCCGGAGCAGGAACACCCAGATGAAGTTACATAGGAAGGCGTCCAGGCAGGTTTTGAATGTCTCCAGAGTAGGAGACTCCACAACCCCCCTGGGCAGCCTGTTCCAGTGTCTGTCACCCTCACTGAGAAGACGTTTCTTCTCAAATTGAAGTGAAACCTTTTATGTTCCAGTTTGAACCCATTACCCCTTGTCCTATCATTGGTTGTCACCAAGAAGAGCCTGGCTCCATCCTCCTGACACTCACCCTTTCTATATCTGTAAACATTAATGAAGTCACCCCTCAGCCTCTTCTTCTCCAAGCTAAAGAGCCCCAGCTCCAGAAACCTGAAGGAGCAGTTGCCTTCTTGGCTGTGACAAATTCTGGTGTTCAAAAACTAGGATCCGAAATCCTCCCTGGGGTTAAAAGCCATATTCTAATAAATGAATATCATGTACATCGTATTTTCCTTTATGACCTTTCTTTAGTCTTTTAGTTTTGCATACTCTTTGCAGCTGTGATATCTGTTTCTTGACTCCGGAAACTGGGGTATTAAGTCAAAATATCTGGTATAATGTAAGGAAGCCAGTGATTGTGGTTTTTGGTTTTATCATCTTCCTTTGGTGAAATGCTATGGAATTTCTAAGGCATCTCTCTTTCCTAGCATTTTTTTCTCATCTCTGTCACTGCATATTTGGCCATGAAAATTGCCCAATCCAGTTAAAAAAACCCCAGGCAATTTGGAAAAGGTGTGTGGGTTCGGGCTTTGAGAGATTTCATTAAGAATACACCATCAAATCACTGTCTCAAATGGAAATGACAGCAGAAATGTCAAAGGGCCGGAGGGGAGGAGAAGAGTTAAAAACCTTCACTCCAGAGCACACTACCTAAATATTCAGGATTATGCTGGAGGGCTGGGGCACAAGGTCTTAACGCAGGAGCTGCCTTTGGGCAAGGTAATTTCTTCATCTGAGAGACACAGTCTTACCACGCAGATAGAGAAGGAGAAGCCTACCCTGGGTGTCACGGCTCCAAGTTGCTCGGAGTGCTCTGGGCACAGACAGGCTTACGATGAAATGAAAATGTTAACGTGCCTTCGAGGCTGATCACCAAGGATATTGCACGGGAACCTCCGAGAGGCCTTGCCATATGTTGGAACTGTTTTTTTCTCTTTGAGTTTGCTTTGCTGAACCCTCCTTATGATTTTTTTGAGGGCAATGGCTTGAGGCTGCTCGCAGCTTTTATTGGCAGACTCAGGAAATTTAAACAGGGAAAGATTTCTGCAGAGGTTTTGCAGACTAACTCCTGAAAAGGTATTTCTTGAGGATATAGATGCAGTCTGTGTTCGGACAGCTACATGCCATGTGTATATCTCCAGTTCTGCTCTGGTTCATTTCTCATTAACATCTGCAGCTCTCACACTCAGCAGCGTGAATGCTGGAGGATGCAGAGATGTAGGTGTGGGTGGCACGTTGGGTACTCACATGGCCTAGAACACCAGGCAGTCCTGATAGAGACCCACGTCTTTCCAGACCTTTACATTAAACTCACCCCAGCACTGCTCTTCTGTTTGTTCCTTCTCACTTTGCTTTGATTTGATTCAGAAGTGGGTAGGAGAGGAGAGAGAGCATTTAAAGACCATGATCCTACATTTGTTTTGTGTTAGCATACTTGTGGGATTGTGGCTTACACTAACTTATTGGTCCCCAGAGGAATGTTCTGCATCCCTCTTACCAAGAGCCAACACTGAAAACAGAAGGGGCCCATCCTACAGAAAATGCCTTTACAAAGGAACCACTGTGAGGGACCGTGAGCCCCAGCCAGAACTGCAGAGCAGGACGAGGGTGCGAAAGGAGGAGTGAGCAAGGTGCTGATCAAAGAGCTTCAGATTTCTTGCTAATCCATTTTAGCATCTTTTAAGATTTTCAGCTTTTCTCCTTACTGTTAACAGGGTTCATGACTGTATTTCCTGAATGTGGAATAAATGAGGTGGGATGGGGAGTCCAAGGAGGCCATGCTGGAGCAGACCAAAGCTGTTTATCCACAACCCTGTCCCCTACAGGGACAGCACGGTGGTGCTTAGGGAGAAAGCAAGAAAAACATGGGAGATGCATATAGCTTCCATATATCCTTCCTGTTGCCTGCTGGGTGTCCCAAATTGGAAGCTAAACCCAAATTGCCATGTTCAGCTGTCCCATATGGAGCCATCTTCCAGGGATTTGCCCTGTTGCTCTTTAATGTTTTTTCCTTCCTAGCATCCTCTGACAATAGATTTTGTGATCATAATTATGTGTTCTACTTCTGGACCATTCTAATTCCTGTGCTGTGAGAAATACTGAATAATAATTATTATCTATTGTGAACAATGTGAAAAATCCTGTTTTTTAAAAACATATATTATATTTTTTTGTCCAAGCTGAATTGTCTCTCTGGAAAAGCTGTTCTGTCCTCAAAATACATTTGCATCCCTTCTCTATAATTCTGCTACTTTTGCATCCCTTCTCTATAATTCTTCCACTTTTCAAAGAAATGTAACCCTGTGGCACAATTCAAACTGCTGCATGAGTTCCAGAGATTCTGTCAGTGCCATAACCATCCTGTCTATTTTGTTCTCAGTGTCTTTTATCTACCAAGTAATTCCTTTTTTTGGTGCCTTTTGAGGACCTTCTTCAGTGGTTGCATCCTAACTTAGAGCCATTGCCACCTGTTTATGAATGTACAGATGGAGCTGGGTGCAGAAACACCTATGACTTAGCTTGGCCCAGGATGTGGGTGGCCAGGACCACTGTTGGTACCCTCAGTCCCCTGACATTTGACTCTTTTTGTTGAAATTTTCTATTTGTTTTTTCTTTGGAGCTCATTTGTGAATGAAATCTGGTCCTTAGCACTCTATTACTGCTAATTTTAACAATTTATTTTGAAACCTCTTGTAATGAACACTTCACTAGAAAACCAAAGATCTAGGTAGGATGCCTCCATAAATTCCTTGTTAGTGGGCATTAGTTAAAATAATTTTCCATTTTTCTGCAGTCTGTTTCTTTCTTAGGTTCGCATATTATGCCATCATTGGAGGTTTGCATTATAAGCAGGCATCCTACCAGGGAGTTAAAGTATTTGGAAAAGACTTGTTTGTTCTTTCAGCCATGGGAACAGGAATGAGGTTTTACGTTGGGAAACAATAGAAACAGAAAAAGACCACAGACCAGAAAACTCAGATGTGGTGAAGGAATATTTGCTTTCACTTAGTGTTGTTGACTGGAAAATGTTATTTATAGACCATATTCAACAACAGTTCGTATTTCCTTATCAATGTATATGGTGCGTAGTTGAGGAAGCAGAGACAAGATGAACTGCACTTTTATGTGTTTTCTACTGAGACTGTTTGAAAAACAGCCATAGAGTTACAGGTTTTGGAAGTTCAAAAATTCGCATGTTTTTTAATCTTTGTCTAGGTGAAGAGCAAGGGTGCATCTCTGAGAGGCGGCGGGCGTTGTCAAGGATCTTTTATGGCCCCGCTGGCTACTTCAGTCAGCACAATTTGTTTTCCACGCCAGACATGCAATCAGAAAAAATATCTGGCTTCTCAAGACCCTGCCCACCCTACTTCAAGGAGCTGTTTCTGGACTCTGGATTGTCATCCCCAGTTGCACAAAGCCCATATGTCAGCCAGATTCTTGGGCTAGAAATCACTCTTAGTGAAGCCATCAAGGGGATGTTCCCATCAAGGGAACTGGCTGAAGTGGCACTGCAATTTACGGCCAATCCAAAGCGTTTCCAAGAAAACCTCTTTGGAGGAAGGTTCCTGAAGAATTTGATCCAGTTTAACTTTACTGGGGCACTTGGCACCAGTGGGAAGTACAGCATTGGCCAGTTTTTCTCGCAGGAGGATGTGGTAGATGGAGATAACATCCAAAGCCTTCTGGAATTAGCTGATGTATCAAAGGAAAGCTCAATTTTGAGTAAACCTCTTGTAGGCAACTTTGGCCGCACAGTAACTCTACAAGACAATCAGAATAAGATGAAATTCCTTTCCTCTGTTCTGGAACTACCAGCGTTCTTTACGTTTCTTCAACAAGTGATTTCTGTCCCCAAAAGCATTGCTGAAGATTTAGGTGAAGTGGTCAAAATAGCGCTGGGATCCAAAGACTGTGGTTTGGAGCCAAGGGACCTGTTTGTTCCAACCTGCACCAAGGAGGGGAGGTACGAGGAAGTTCAGTGCTATGCAGGAGAGTGCTGGTGTTTGGACACTTCAGGTAAGGAAGTTCCAGGTTCAAGAGTTCCAGGCAAACGTCCAAGGTGTCCCACTGATTGTGAGAAGCAAAGGAGAAACCTGCAAAACCTGAAGCAAACCCTGCCTGCGGGATCAGATCTTTTTATTCCCTCTTGCACTGAGGATGGAGACTTTCTGCCACTCCAGTGTTATGGAACAAATTGCTTCTGTGTTGATTTGAATGGCAAGACTATTCCAGGAATAAGTGGCAAAGCTGGAAAGCCAATGCAATGTAAGTCCTAGAGACTGGGAACTTAAAGATGCTTCCTTCTTATGTTGGAATTTCATGCTTCTTTCTTCATATCTGATTTTATCTAGAAATGTATGGATGATGTACACAAACAATATTGTCCCCTAACAGGAAAGTGAGTCGGCCCTACAGTTGTAGGGAAATACAGTGTACGTAGTGGGAAATACAGTGTATGTAATCCTTGATATCCTACATATTAAAGATAGTCCTCTCTTCTTTCAGTGGGTTAGTGTAGGGACACAAAACAGGAGCCTAAGTCTTGCCTTGTTAATGAGCATGTCATTGGCGTCTGCCTCTGTTGAAGTGTGTAGCTACTGTGTATAACATCCCTGATGCCCATGAGACCTGGTGCATCTGTGTAACTAAATGTGACCCATACCAAGTGAAAAAGCCTTTTTAATTCCAGGACCAAGTCACCTGGCACAGTCACTGGCTCATCCTGAAGAGCTTCAGTGCCTTAAAACATGAACCTCTTTTAGTCTTTTAGCTCAAGAATATATCCTCAACTTGATAGGATGTCACGGGGGTCCAAATGTGGGAAAGAGATTCAAAGGCTAATAGGTTTCTCATAAAGGTCACATTGTCAGGCCAGAAAAGTGAGTCACAAATTACTTGTCAGACATCAGTTTGGCATTACAGCTTGCTTATAGACTATGAAGTGCCTCTTCTGCCCTTCTAGTAACGTAGTACAAAGGAAGAAGGAAGCACATAGGCTAGGGATATTTGTCTTTCAAGATTCTGTGAACTGAAAACAGTACATCAACAAGGAGAACAGAACAACAGAATGCCCTGCCATTTTGGAATGAACAGCAAAGTATCCAACAGATGATAATGGTACCTAGTGAAGGAGCTTTTTTGAACAGCAGTTTGCAGTAGTAGTGGGGAATTTACCACAATTATCTGAATTGGTAGGGCATTTATATCTAGCAACCAATCTGTAGTACAATCAAAAATAAGCAGGTTCATAATTCTCTGGTACTCAAAAGGAGATGAGCTCCTATGTTTTGCTATGTTTGTAAAGCTGCTTGGTGGCAAAATAAAATTTGGCTCTAGAGATGGTAGAAAAGGCTTCCAACACAAACTCACTCCAGCATTTTGAGTGGTGGTATTTTTACAGTCAGCTGCAATATTTGGTAGAGAATAGGAAGAGAGGCCAACAGAATCTGAAATTTCTGATTAGGTCCAAGGGGAAATAAAATGAATATTATCCTACTGTTCAGATGGTTGCTTTTGCAGGGATTGGCTGAATAAGAAGTTACAGCCAGATTATCAAATGGATCTGAAAATAGCTTGTTAGTAGCACCAAACACGTATCCCCCCAGTAAGAACTACATATGCCAAATGTGCTCAAATATTTTTAACAACTGTATCGATATGCATCTTTCAGTGCTCACATGCCTTTGGAAATCTTACTGTGGTTCAACAGAGGAGCTTAAGAGCATTGGACCTCTTAATAACAGACCAGAAATGTTGTTGTTAGTATTGGGACAAGTGACTAAGTTTTAGTAATGGTGCTTGTAGTACTAAGGGGGCAGGGGGTATTGCATACCTTCAGTGCGTTCATAAGATATGCTGTACATGTTTTGCTTTTCCCCAGGCCCAAGTGCTTGCCAAGTGAGAGCCGGACAGGAGTTCTTAAAAGCTGTGAAAGTCGCACTGTCGGATCCAGGTGCTCAGTCCCAGCTCTCCAGCGTTTATGTCCCGCAGTGCGATGCTGCGGGTGGCTGGAGGCAGGTGCAGTGCAGCGGCCCTCCTGAGCAAGCCTTTGAGTGGTATGAAAGGTGGACTGCAGAGAACAATGAAGGTGAAGCCCTGCCTGTTGCTGATCTATTGAACATCATAACTGGGTATAAAGAGGCATCTTCCAAAGGCTTTTCAGCTTTTATTAAAGCTTTGTACGAGGCTGGGCACCAGAATGTCTTCCCAGCGTTCACCACGTATTCCTCCTTCACTGATCTCCCACCTGAAATGCTGGAAGGAAACGTGACCTATGCATCTGAGAACATTTTACTGGATCCATATACATTCTGGCAGCTTCTGAATGAGCAGCTGACCTATTACCCAGGACCGTACACTGATTTCAGTGCTCCATTAAACCACTTTGAACTTCGTGATTGTTGGTGTGTTGACAACAAAGGAGAAGAGCTGCAAGGAACAAAGACAGAAGTGAATCAGGTCCCAGCATGTAAGTAAGAGACTTTCTGGCACATAAGTAGCAGTGTTTCTGGTCTTTGCTTTTATGCCACAAGAGGAAAGTCCTTTCAAGTGCTGGGAGGTAGGAGACAATGACTTGGTGCAAAAATCATCAATACTGTCATTGTCACTGACCACCAGAGCTGGGCTAACTAGTTTTTTGTAAATAAACAGTCTCTCAGCTTTGGGAATAAGGAGGACTAAAATTCCATATCAAGTTTGTGTAGATATTATAATTTGCAATTTAGACATGTAATACTTTTGCAGAAGATACTTGTCCATATGACAAAGGATGCTTTGAAGTTAGAAACAGTGTGTGAAGAGTTGTATGGAAAATTCATTATTACACTGGGATGTAACTGACTTTCAAGAATGCCCTAAAATGAGGCAAGAGGAATTTTCTTTACGGTTTCTTATCAAGTCAGGAGTAACAGGTATCACCTAGAAGTCCCCAGCAAAAGAGTGAGACCAGCACTAAAGTTTGGTAAACTCTGTCTAGACATCTCTACCAAACCTGTTGGTCCCTCTTTGGGGTTACTTCAGCCAATGACTGATATTATAGATGTAGTCACTAAAACCATTCTCATGACATCATAGTAATTTTCCAGCTGGGAGAAAGAGACAAGACAATGAATGACAGACTTCCAAATGAGCAAGGACTGCTGGAGATGCCAGTCCTGTGGGCAAATGTGGAATAAAGGGGACAAAGTAGATTAGCAGACAGTTGTTTTCATGGAGAAGCTTTCACTGAGCTGGTCCAGTGTGTTGAGCTGCCATGTAGTTCAGTAGGTGTGTGGAGAGGACAGTGTCAGCCGCCACTCTGGACCCGAGGAATATAACTTCTGTTTTCTTTCTCACTCTTTTTTCTCATTATCCACATTTTTATGGCATTGAAGGAGAGATAGCTCTGTCAAGACATAATAACTCCATTTGTAGAAGGAGGTAGCTTGAAATCATCAGGCCTTTGGCCCAAGACTTGGAGAATGTTTGGGTGATTCCTGGTGCTCTTGGACTCTCGTGGTTATATAGCTAGGCATTGATGAGTCTCATTTGCTTGCTTTGTTAAGCAATTCAAAATGGAGCAAGTGCACCCTCAGACACATGGTGTGAACTGTGGGGTTGTCATATGTAGGGACAGGAGTTGGACTCGATGATCCTTGCGGGTCCCTCCCACCTTCGGTACATTCTATGATTTTAAGGAAACAGAAGATGCTAATTAGAAGACCAGCTAGTTTTCATATGCTAATCTTTATTAGATTTAGGTAAAAGGCATTTAAATACCTTTTGATTCTACAGGTCCTGGTATATGTGAAGGTGTTAAGCAGAAAGCCATGAAATTTATGGAGGAGGCAGAGCAGCTCATTCTGGCATCAAATAGTTCCCACTTCCCTTTTGGAGAAAGCTACTTGATGGCAAAGGGAATACAGCTCACAGACAATGACCTCCTACGTTCTGCTCGGCCCTACGAGTCAGAGCTGATGGTCTCTGAGGAGCTGTTAATGGGCAGTGACTACGCTCTCCAGCTGGCTGCATGGTCAGGTAGGTGAAAGAGGGATGAGACCTTAATGGCCAGAATCTGTGCAAGAGTATTCTATGTCATATTCAACTTCTCTGGAAAAGAAGTGCAACTCAGCAAATATCATTAATCAGTGTAATTAACCTACTAATCCAATGGCTGATATCAATTGCCTGATATATATGAGACCATGCATATATGAGATCTCGACACCTACCAACCTCAGTGTACTTGCAGCAGTTGTTATTTTCCCTTCTGAAGTGCAGGGAACAATGAGGTGTTTAGAAACACCTGCATTCAAAATATCTCTTCTTAGATTGGACACTAATATATTTCTTTTACTTTTATAGTCTTGCATTTCTACTGGCGGAGTCACTTTACTTCAAAACGTTCTGCTGGGGAAGCAACGCGGCTGGGATTTCTCCCTTACATCCCACAGTGTGACGGCCTGGGAAACTGGGAGCCAGCTCAGTGCTACGAGAGCACAGGTGAGCTAACAACATTTCTGCTAACGAGGTACTCTGGGATATCTGAGCAAAGAAAAACTAAGCAGAATTCTCATAGAAAGATGAACATCTTGTATTCTTGTAGCCAAATGGGAGATAAGTGAAGTGATCTACAAGATGGGTGGAAAATTGACTGGATGAAGGTCTCAAGTGACAGCTCATTGGGGCTCAAAATTCAGTCAATGTTCAGTTGCTCACTGCTAGTAGTGTTCCTTGGGGGTCAGTTCAGGGGCTGGTCTTGCATAGTGCGTAATGCTTTCATTAATGATGAGGATGATGAGCTGAAATGCACTCTCAGCAAGTTTGTGGATGATACCGAACTGCTGGAAGTAGATGATACGCTGCAGGGTAGAGCTGCAATGGAAGAATCTTACCAGAACTGCTCTGTCTCCATTCTCACCGCTGCTCTGACGTGTGGTCTGCTTATCTCTGGATAGCAGAATTAATTGTGACTTAGATTAACTGACCACTTTCTATAGCGCTGCTGAGGATTAAGTTCTTCTCAGTACACAACAAAGCACACTGCAGAACAACATCTGAAATAAAGCTGCTTTTCTTCCCTGGCCAGGTCATTGCTGGTGCGTGGATGAGAGAGGACGTTATGTTGTGGATTCCTTGGTCTCACGCTCAGCAGAACTTCCCAAATGTCAGTTGGTTTTCCTTCCTAAATATTTGTCTTACAAATTTGTTCTTATAAATTTTAATATTTATTTAAATTTCTAGTATGATATGCATGGAGCAAGGCTTGTTTCTAACCATTGCAAGAAATGAAAAAGGAATTTTGTGCTTGTTTTGCTAATTAATTTAATTTTGCTATGTGTGATTTTGACTTCCACAATTTGAGAATGGACCTTGATGGCCCTTCTTGAGCAGGGGTGTTGGACCAGATGTCCAACCAGATGTCTCCAGAGGTGCCTTCCAACTTAAACCATCCTGTGATTCTGTGGTTACCAAACACCAATCAAGAATACCCTGCTTAGGTGGTAGCAAAGCCAAATGGAGATGTGTGAAGGAGCTGGGAGTATACCCCTTTCTCTAGCTTAAGTTTTATTAGAATTTATTTTAACATACATGAATGTTTTCCCTCTTACAGGCCAGACATCATGCCAGCGATCTCGAACCAATGCCTTAATTTCCAGCTGGAGACAGAGCGGCTCAAAGCTGGATGCCTCTACAGCCGATCTCTTCATCCCCTACTGCCTTGAGGTGATTTCACATGACTAAGGGAGGAAGAAAGAAAACCTCCCTGGTTTTGCTTACAAGAAAGCAAAGGCCTGTACAGTTCCAGCCTATGCTCCTTAAACATCCCCTGATTAACCTGAAAGAAAAATATAAGACAAAACAAACAGCCAATGTTGCCCTGCATAAGGCAGAATTTACGTAATTTTGAGATTAAAACAGGGACTAGGCAGCTCTGTCCCTGCCTTTGCTTCCCTCCTACAAGGTGGCTCTGCCTGGTCCTTTTGCAAGGCTGTGCTTAAAAGGTACAACTTAAGTGGCTGAATCTGGGGTTCTCTTTCTTCTTGAGCTGTGAGAGAATGTCAGGATGAGAGAGAGGTGGGTGAAGGTATCCCAAAATAGGGTCCATGATGCTCTCAAAACATTGCAGTGAACAGGATAGAGCCCTGAGATGGTCAAGGAACAGACAGTTTAAACCAAGATTATACCTGAACTTCATCTCAATGGGCTTTCAGTTCTGCATACTGCTTCTCTCAGGGTCTGCTCTGTGTATTAAAATAGGTAAACTATATTTTAATATTTCTTGTTTCTTTTTAGCATGTTGTATTAATGAATAAATATAAACATAATCAGATATTTTATCTGCTTTGGGATATGGATTCTGGTGTGTCTGTACCAATACACATTGCTCTGCAATGACAAGTAATTGATTTTTCGTAGACAGGAGAATACGCTGTGCTGCAGAGATCCGACACAGATACTTGGTGCATAAATCCTGTGTCAGGAGAGGTGTTCCAGCGTGGCAGCAAAGATTCGGATGGCAATCCTGAGTGTGAGTTACACTTTACCCACAGACAGTGGCAATATCTCATGCTCTGTGGCACATGTACTTCATCTTTCAGAATGATACCTGTGAAAACATGGGGAGCTTACAGTTTAATTCCTAAGTGACGTGGTAGATACAAGCACATCATTGTTGAAAGGGTAT
The DNA here is from genome assembly GCF_964273445.1 of Streptopelia decaocto. NCBI lineage: Eukaryota > Metazoa > Chordata > Aves > Columbiformes > Columbidae > Streptopelia > Streptopelia decaocto. Next base: position 9,183,558 of record NC_138655.1, on the reverse strand, counting down.
CTGAAAATAATTGTACTTTACTTTCATAATACCAGAAAGATATCAGCCTAGACAAACTGATGGACAGACTTCTATGCATTTTTTTGCCTTCCATTTCTTACCATTATAGGAAATTCTTTGGGCTTACGGATGAGTTTTTAAGACAGTGAATCCTGAACTGTGGGAACTGGGCCATGTGCAGAAAGTGAGACCATTTTACATGGTCCTCAACTGCTCCGTGGAATGCAATTGCATCTATAATACCTTTTCACTGTCTTCAAATAAAGACAGAGTAACTGTTGAAGTATCATAGGAGATGGTAGATCCGAAAAGTTGAAGAATCCCTGCTTGTAGGAACTGAGATGCCCTATTGGAGCCTGTGCATGGGTTCTGCCCAAGAGCCTCCAGTTCTGCTCCCCCTGTTTCTTCAGTTCCTTAGTGATTTTCTGCCCACCATCTCCCATGGAAAATTTGGGAATATGATCTGCTGGAGTTAGGCAAGCCTTCTGTCACAATATCAGTAACAGAGGAGATAATTACTCAGGAGAGGATAGTGAATTAGATAGAACTTTCATCTGACCCAGCAAGTCTGCTTTTTTTCTCTTATGGATGGGCTAATGATAGAAGTCCATGAACAGGCCTGAAGTGGGATAAGTAACTACATTCACTGAGGAATTAATTGAATAATTTTTTGTAACACAGGCTTACAAGCTTACTCTGACACAGGTGAACAGAACAGTAAGAACCAACTTTGTCGCAGATTCAGATTGAACTTTTTGGATCTTCTTGTGTGGCTCCACATGCTCATGTCCCTGTTTTATTCATTTATGGGAGATCATAAATATTGCTTTTTCATGGTTGGGTTTTCTTTCCAGTTTTGAAGGTATAAAACTGGGACATTTTGACTAATTAAAAATGTAAATAAGCATATTATTACATTTAAAATGATATTGCTCAAAAATTCTTACTAAAAATATTATTTTTTTTATTTAAAATATCAACATCTAAATGATACACTATCAAATCCATGGGAAAAAAAAAGAGATATAAATGCAAAATAAATATCAGTATTTTTACAACTATTTTATCCATGCAATCCCATATAACTTGCACTTTAATATTTAGAAAAAATGTAGTTTTTCTAGTGAAAGTAGAATTTCCCATTTCTGTACTGCTTCAAATTATTTATGATTTCATGATCACTTCATTGCTTCCTTCTGATAACACAGGTTGAAAGCACTGCTATGAAAGTCTTCAGGACAATTCTATACGTTAGTATAGTTCATATCTGCAGATGATCAGTTTGTTGTCTTCAGTTCTTGCAATGAATTTCTCTCTTTCAAGGTCCTAGTTTCTGTAATATGCTGAAGTCTAAAACCAGTTTACGGGAAGCTGGCAAAGGCTACATCCCACAATGTGAAGGGGACGGTGGGTTGTTCTCACCTGTGCAGTGCAGCCAGGATCAAGAGAGCTGCTGGTGTGTCTTTGACAATGGAGAAGAGGTGCCAGGGACACGAATAAGTGGGGGAAGACCTGCATGTGCAAGTGAGTTCTTGCTTGAGTCGTGTTGCTTCTGGTCTGGAACTTGACTTAGATCCTAATTTTTTCCAGTATTTACTTGTGTTTAAGCTTTTTCTCTCCAGACCTTCACAGAGAGTTTTGCACAAGTGCTATGGTTATTTTTGTGTTACAGCAGATTTCAGACCTACCTGGGCATGATATCTGGTTTTCTTCAAGTGATTTGTCAGGGTGAAAGGAGAAGGGAATGGATCTTCGACTTTTCCTTATTCATAAACTTGGTTAAATCATAGTTGAGCTATTTAACTTAGCTAAAAAGTCAATCTGGACAGCCTGCTACAAATTTGAACCTGTTCCAGTCTGAGCTGGCTCTGGCTTTGAAAGCCATTCAACTGGCTGAAATAAAACTTGAAAAATGTGTGTTTCTGCCATTCCTACTCTTGACTTTTGACCAGAGACGTGAAAAGGATGTGCCAAAACACTACCTATTCACAGGGTATTTCCTGCATGACCGGAGCTGTGAAGCACTGGAATTCACTTGTTTCAAGTGAGACGTCCAAAATGGAGAAATTTGGATAAATTCAATTTGCAAGGGCCTTCATACATTTCCCATCACTGAAGTGGAACAAAGCAAATTAAACTTTCTACGAGGCTCTGCTCCAAAGTGTAATGATTAGTGGAAACTAGAGATGTAAAAAAGAAAACCTTCAACTAGTACCTGCAGGACACAAATGTTTCCATGGTTTTTGTCTTTTTTTTTAATGACAGCTGTTGGCAGATTTATGAAAATGAGACCATGTGATAAGAAATTGCTTCTGTTTCCTTTTTGTGATTCTGCTAAATAAAGAGCAACACATGCTCACCAAACAAATACCTGATTGTATCAGCCCAACTGGCTGTAAGACATAATAAATTAGATAGCTCCTGGGCCAACATAATTTTCTTTGAACTCTCTTGTACTGATAGAGAGCTATGTGGATGGGATTTCACGAGAAGCCACAAGGAGAGCCAGGGTTGTATCTGCCCCATGCAGTGTGGAGTTGTGTGGAGATGAGTTCTAAAGAGATTGGCTCCAGAGCTGGGGTGGTGTAGCCGTGTCAGCATAGGAGTCCAATACAAGTTTCTAGCTCTTCAGAGAAGCAGAGCTGATCAGTCTAACAAGTACAGAGCTGCTGCCATCCTGCTTTCAGGTTATAGAACCATAGAATCATAGAATAGTTTGGGTTGGAAGGGACCTTCAAATGTCATTAATCCAAATCCCCTACAATGAGCAAGGACATCTTCACCCAGATCAGGTTACTCAGAGCCCCGTCCAGCCTGGTCTGGGATGTCTCCAGGGATGGGGCATCCAACACTTCTCTGGTCGACCTGTGCCAGTGTTTTACCACCCTCAGTGTAAAAGATTTCTTCCTCATATCTAGCCTGAATCTCCACTCCTTTAGGACTATTACCCCTTGTCCTGTTGTAACACGCCCTGCTAAAGAGTCTGGCTCCATTGTTCTTATATGCCCCTTTTAAACACTGAAAGACTGCAATATGGTCTCCCCAGAACCTTCTCTTCTCCAGGCTGAACAACCCCAACTGTCTCAGCTTGTCCTCATAGGAGAGGAATTCCAGCCCTCTGATCATCTTGATGGCCTTCTCTGGACCCTTTTCAACAGGTCAATGTCTTAGGCAAGACAGCACAGGAGTACTGAAGGCTAGCTATGGACTAGTATCTCTGTGGGACATGGGGCTGAGTGATTTTATTTTGTTTGGACCAAGTGTAGGAACTCAATGTGAGACCCAACACTCAGCGGTTTGGATGGACTTTCCCATAGACTCTGAAGCTGAACAGAGAAAAGTGGAAACATTTCTAGTAGTCCAGAGAAAAGTCAGAACTAGTTGTAAATGTTAAGTCCTTGACATCTTCTCTCCATGAAATCTCATTTTCTACATTTCGCCCTAAATTCCAAGGGAACTTATGGAATATGTTCTAAGGAGGGTGTTGGTGCGCCCCAAACTATGCCCCTAATATAATTTTACATTTTGCATTCACATCTGATATTTCTTGGATCATGTAATGCTGTACTTTTGCTAGAGGAAATAGTGACTGAATGATTAATGCCCTTTCTTTTTTAAAAGACTGTGCTGAGAGAGTGAACTGCTCTAGAAATATAGTGGAAACCTGGCTTTAATGAAAGCTTTTTGTTATTTTCTGCATAGAAATACCATTGAAATAATCTTTAATGATTTTCCTGGATTTTGAACTAACAATGGAATTTTTTATTCTAAACAACTTAGTTATTGTGTAAGAATAGAGAAGCAAAAGTCATTTTTCCCCTCAGTCTTTCCAGCCTAGTACTGGGATTGACTAATATTAATAACTGTTCAGGAAAAAGAGAAGGCAGTTCTGTCTCACTATCTCGGAGATCTTGACTATCAGCAAAATAAGCTGTTGTGGTGGAAAAATATGATAAGCTTCTCCTCCAACATCAGAACAGACAGCTGTAAACAGCAAGTAATAACTTCACAGTGCTCAGTGCATGCAATGAGGTTTTCATTAGCTTAATCATTTCCATCAGAGATAGAATTCAGCTTTTTCTAGTTGACATGCACCATAGAGATGATGCCGAGTATCCTAGCAGTCCTCGATGCAGCTGCCATCGTCATCCTCGCATTCCGCAGCTCTGAGTGGAGTGAGAAAGTCTTAGAAGGTGATTTGCTTATAGAAATAATTAGAAACACCTATGAAAGAAGTGTCAGTCTTTGGATTCTGATTCACTCTTACAGCACTGAGAAAGTGGGGCACAAATAGAAGAATGACAAAAAGGTGCAGGCTTGATAATGATAGCAAATGAGATGACATATGCAAGAAGGATAAATTTACTGATTGAGAACCGAAACCTGTGAACCACAGCAGAAAACCATCCATCACTTGTGTTTTGGGGGCTGATTATTTCACTAGTTCGCACACCAGCTCTCGTTGGAACTGATAGCCAAAGAGTGTAGCAGCATATAGCTGAGAATGCATTTGACTTGCTGACTATAGAAATGTGTTAGAGCAATAAAGAGAGCAAACACTGTTTTTAATATACTTTATATAAAGAGAGATTAATTTACATATAATGGTGGACTCAATGATCTTAAAGGTCTTTTCAAATGAAAATGATTCTGTGCTTGTGTAATAGTCCACACCGGTCAGGATAAGTGTTACTCTTTTACATTATATGTTTTGGTCCTAAAATCTCAGGAAGTTTATTAAAAATTTGTTAAGCAACGATGCCACATTTCCACCTTCACTGAAGAAGAGATAGGGTACAGTGTCAATGAGTGAAGAGGAGGGATATAGTGGCCCCATTTACAGAGTTATTGCAGAAAAGGTGCTATAGAAGCGACTTGGAAAAAAATACATTTGGCAATTCAGAGAGACAAATATGAAAGTCTTTTATTTTGGCATTGAAATTCTCAGGGTTGTAAAACAAGGATATGCTGTGCACACTGGATCTCAGATTCATCCTGCAACATTTTAAGCTTTAACTGAAGTGGCTGCTAAGTTAAGGAATTAATCTCCGTATCTCCATCAGAAGGGGAGAGAAAGGCTGCTTAGAATGAAGCACCAGCAAAGTGTTTAATTATTGCTAGATATATTCAGTAACTAGGTTGAGATTTGGCTAATATCAAGTGAAGCAGTTGGTTTGTACTGATTAGTACGAATTACTTATTATTGTAGTTTGTCTGTTATAACCTGCCAAGTCATTGGAGAAAGGTTGGGACTGATCTGAGCATTGGTATTTGGAAAATGATCTATATATACACCAACCAAGTGCATTGTAGTATATTAGAATGTCTCTACCTTCATATTTATTTCTGAGGAAGTTGTTTTTTATTCCTATGTTTTGTAGCTCTAGAACTCATAAGTGTTTAATTATTACTAGATACATTCAGTAACTATGTTGAGATTTGCCTAATATCAAGTGAAGCAGCTGGTTTGTACTGATTAGTAAGAATTACTTATCATTGTAGTGTGTCTGCTATAACAGCCTGTTACAGAGGGCTAGCAGGGTTGAAATAACTACTGATGTAGAGTGAGTCAATAGGGTAAACTTTGTGCACCAACTCCGAAGCTGTATACTACTGTTAAGGACCTGCTGGGTCACCAGAAATATCCTGGTGCTGTTGAACACACCACAGTCATGAGCTCCTGATCTTAAAGTTTTCAAATGTGACCCTAAAGAGAACTGAGATATTTTTTTCGGACCTGGTGATTTCCAGTGGACATCTTTTGTAAAGGCTTGTTCTGCTGATGGTTGGAAACCTCCTTCTCATTTCCTGCTTAAATTTATTCATGAAAGTTCTAAACTTATCTGTTCTTATAAACCACGCACGTAGCTTTCTGGACCCATTGCATTACCCATCAAAGTCAATATGTGTCTTTTCACCAGCTTTAGTAAACTGAACCACGCTGACATTGAACCAGATCCAAGTTGAGAGGAGTGGGAAATGTGCCAAGTGTTGTCCAGGTTTCCTCTGTTGGTACGAGGCTTATGTGGACTTTTTACTAGAAGTGCTTCATGGTTTGCCACTAATATATCGCCTTTCTCCTGTGCCCAAAGGTCCGCAGTGTGCTCTGCCATTCGGTGCCTCGTCTGTTCCCAACGGAGCTGTATTTTGTGAAAACATTTCTGGTCAAGCCTCAAGTGTTCAGCAGTGCTGGCTGGTGTGTCGCCAGGGCTTCTACAGCTCCTCTTCCAGCACGTCGTTTCAGTGTGATGTGCAGCGACGTCGGTGGGTCTCGGCCGCCCCACTGTATCAGGCCTGCCAGAGTACGTCTGAACCACAGTGGGATGGGAAGGGCACAGAGCAATGTAAATAGATGTACAAAAATGCACTTTCATCGTGAAGCTACTGTGTGAATGATGATAATAGGACACAACAGCTATATGGGAGTTGCTAAATTAAGTGTAGGAGATTAGCCCCGTCTTCTGCCATCTTCGTCTTTGCCTCTTGGCTGGTTGCTATGCCAGAAACAGTCCTGCTTTTCTGTAATAATATAGTTATAAATAGTTATTCAATCTATATGCAGATTTTCTTTGCAAGTTAAAAGATGCTGGCACCGTCAAGTGGTTCTGTTGGAACCACTTAGTCCTGGAAGAACAGATGAGTGCCAGATGTTTGAGTTTGGCAGAGTTTGACTGTTTATTTGCATAATCAAGTCACTGTTACTGCTGCATCTTTTTGCAGCAGTCTGTTCTTTAGGATTATTGTTGTCTTTGGCTGACTTGAGGTGTTTTTTAAACCATTTTTCTTTCGAGAAAAAAACAGAACTTTAAATCTTGGAAGAATCAGTTGTCTATTTCAGAGCTCATGTAATTGGATATTAATGTTGGCTTTTTCAATTATTTCAAATAGAGATACATTCTGATCAAAACAGCAATTCGTAGCAGGGCTTAACTTTGCAAAGTGCAAACTGGGTTAAGCCCATTCTGTTAACTGCTGGATTGACACATTCAAGTTGCACCCCAGTCTTTTATTCCAAATGTAAGTTATTTTAAACTTTAAATTTCAGGCTGAGATTTTTGCCTGTCAGTAATCATGTTTGCTAGGGTTTTGTAGCATCTCATGAAGTAACTTTGATGTTTGCCTGATGCCAGTTAATTAACTTTGTGAGGACAGAGGAGAGTGAGTCTCAGTCTGATACAAGCTCAGGACTTCCCACAGTAATATGTGTTTGAAATAGAACATTATTTTAAGGAGAGAGAAGAAATTCCCGGTATATCTGGAGGCAATTGAATAAATTTCATGATAATAGGTAACTTACCAAAACAGTTAGTAATTTGTTCCAATGGATAATTACCCAGGCTGTGAAAAACCTTACTTCCAGTTCCTTATGTGTACACTTAGAGATTGTGCTTAAGTCATCTCTTAACTACTCTCTGATAAACTAAACAGATAGAGGACTTTGTGCCTCGCAGGAAGAAGCAGGTTTTTGTGTCCTCTGGTGCCACCCACGGTTCTCCTTGGATGCTTCCCAGGTTTTCCCACCCCTGTTCTGTGTGTGAGGGACAGGGAATTGTGTTCCAGCAGTGACACTTGTAGGTGATGCTGCAAGGGTCTGTAGAGGAGGTCAGTCATGGAATTATAGACTCATAGGACAGTCTGGGTTGGAAGGGACCTTCAAAGCTCATCTAGTCCAACCCCCGTGCAATGAGCAGGGACATCTTCACCCAGATCAGGTTGCTCAGAGCCCCATTCAGCCTGGCCTGGGATGTCTCCAGGGATGGGGCATCCACCACCTCTCTGGGCAACCGGGGCCAGTGTTTTATCACCCTCATTGTAACACATTTCTTCCTCATGTCCAGCCTGAATCTCCCCTCCTTTAGTTTAAAACCATCACCCCTTGTCCTAACAAAATGCGCCCTGAGGGAGAGCTCTGCTGCTTCTCCAGGCTGGTGGGATAAGAGCCAGCTCTGTTTGGAGGTGGCATGACAGCATCACTGCTGTGCTGAATCTGAGATAATAAACCCTCTGTGAAGCCTGGGATAGTGTAGCTCCAGTGCAGAGAAGATATTTGCACATTTTTTTTCTGGTTAAAAGCTGGCTTAAATAGATTTTAATTTTGTGACTGATGAGCTTATGGATTTTTCATGAATTTTTGTTACTTGTGCCATTTTGGTTTGCTATCAGAAAGTTGGAAGGCCTTTGTATATCTCCATGTCAATGTCATTATTATGCAATCAAATTTATTCTCTCTTAAAACAGTTAATTTGGCAAGCTATATTTCTGAAGGTACATTTGAATTAGTATTAATTGCTTTAACCATTCAATCACTTTTTAAACAGAAGCTCTTTCATGATTGTGTCTAAGAGATGCAGAATTTAACAAGTCAATAATTGTTCCTCATCCCTCTGTTAGTTTTCCAGTGTAAAATATCTCTTTATTATAACCATATAATATTTTTTTCATCTAATGCACAACATATGTATTTATCAAGCATGTCTCTTGCTGCTTATTATTTACTACCAACAACTCCATTGCTTTCACCTACAAGTGGGGAGACATTATAGATGCAAGATCAAAATGCCAAATCAATGCTATCTTTTCTCAAAGTAACTTTGAAACTCATACATTAAATACTGAGGCTATTAAATGCCCTTTCTACTTAATTTTTAGAGCTCCAATTATTTCAGACAGTCCAAGCTCAAACACACTTTCAACTGCTGCTACCGCCTGAGAGGACGTGTAGTTCTGACTACTCTGGATTACTTCAGGCATTCCAGATACTTATTTTAGATGAGTTGAAGGCTCGTGGTTTATGTCACCTCCAGGTAATTTCAATTACTTATTCTCTATTGTTGCCAGGGTTTTTTGTTCGGTGTGTTGTATTTTGTTGTGTGGTTTGTTTTTTTTTTTTTTTTTACCTGTTCAATAGAGGTAGAAGAGCAGAAAATTCCATGAAATCTGTCAGGATTGGCAGCACTCCCAAATGGAAGGCTGGGAAAATAGGATCTTTAGTTTCACTGACCCCACATCAGTAGATCAGATTAATGGTAACCGTAGAAGTTATATCACATCAATTCATCATTTAGTAAAAATATATTTTTATGAAAGAGAACCCTTTGATTTGAGTAAAAGACCTCCTAAAATTATCTTTTACTACTTCTACCTTTGTTTTTACAGAGCCCTTTGAAAATGTTTTCTTTGAGCATAGACTGGTGCAAATGAATAGAGGAACTAGAAGGTTCTCAGGTTGACTAATGGTGGTTTAATTTGATTTTGAATTTGAGGTAAATACGTTTGGAGATACCGGCTCAGTTTCTGTCTGTGATGATTCCACTGTCTATGTCGAATGCCTGAGTGTGGATCGCCTGGGGGTGAACGTCACGTGGAGGACTCAGCTGGAAAACATCCCTGCAGCTTCGCTCCCTGACCTACATGATATTGGTAAGTTTTGGTTTTGGTGGTTTTTTCCTATGATATTTCTGGGTCTCTTTAGCTTGGAGAAGAGGAGACTGAGGGGTGACCTCATTAATGTTTACAGATATATAAAGGGTGAGTGTCACAAGGATGGAGCCAGGCTCTTCTTGGTGACAAACAACGATAGGACGAGGGGTAATGGGTACAAACTGGAACACAAAAAGTTCCACTTAAATTTGAGAAGAAACTTCTTCTCAGTGGGGGTGACAGACACTGGAACAGGCTGCCCAGGGGGGTTGTGGAGTCTCCTTCTCTGCAGACATTCAAAACCTGTCTGGACACCTTCCTGTGTAACCTCATCTGGGTGTTCCTGCTCTGGCAGGGGGATTGGACTGGATGAGCTTTTGAGGTCCCTTCCAGTCCCTAACATTCTGTGATTCTGTGATTCTGTGATTTAATCCTGCTTTGTTTTTGATTGCTTTGCTTCCCTGTGTCTGCTCTTAGGAAGCACTAACAAGGTACTGGTTTTGGTGTTGATATATTTCTCTTTTCAGTGAGTGCACAGTGGAAAGGAGCTATGATTTAATGTTTCTTTCAGATAGGACTACCTCAGCTTCCCTAACTGAGGTTGAAAATTACTTTATCGGACATGGGCGGAACAGCCCCAGATGTTCACTTCCTTAGGCAGGTCCTCAGTGGTGGAAAAGATTGTGTTCCTTATTGGCTGGACTCAGAGCAACACAATTCACACGCTGCCAAAAACACAGCTAATTTCTTCCAAGTTTTTTTTATTTTTCCTTTTTTTTTTTTGCACCCACTCCCCCTTTTTTTTATTTATTTACACTTTACACTACAGGATGACCCTTACCTTGGAAGTCCTAGAGCAATTATGCAGGGACCATGGACTTGGAGATCTCCACTCTGGTCTCTGAGTGAATTAGGGATGATGTAACTTCTTTCAAAATAGTTAGTGTTTCCCTTTAAAATAAAAGACATAAAAGTCATACTCCAAAGTCAAATGCCTTCTGTGCCACTTTTTCTCCAGTTTTACTGCTTTGCAGTGGTTTTCCCAGCACCAAAAATAAATAACTCTGGCTGCAGTTGTTCTTCCCTCTGACTTTGGGACGGGGAGTTGTGTGCCCTACAGCACTTTTTGTCTGATCAAAACCGAATCCAAAAGTGTTCAGGTCACAGAGAGCAGCTGCAGTTGTCGTGTGGTTCCTGGCTTTACAATCTGTTTATGTTTATGTCCATTAGGTTGCTCCAAATTATAAGGGAAACATGAATATTCGAGCAGTTTGCAGAAGGTGGATCAAAGTAGAAGTGTGTTTGGTTTTATACTAAGCTTTACTTTTAAAAGTGTTCCCCTTGGAGGGCATTACATTTTTTACACTCTCCACACTGTAGTTTCCCAGTAGTACTAAAATTGCTTTTCAGGGAATGACTGGTTGGTTTCAGATGAGGCAGAGCAGAACCTGGTTTCTGTATCCTCTTGACACCATTAGCTTCCATTGCCTTCTACAAACAGCTTCAAGTCTTTCTGATTGAGGTGCAAATTGGCTCTCTGATTTGAAAATTGGCGTCACTAAAATAGCTTTGTTCTTCTCCTAGCTTCTTTACAGGTAAATGAGAAGTTTTCTTTTTCCTCCTGTGAAGTAGCTGAGAAAAAAATTGCAAACCAGTAGTGTGCACATGTTCCCACTGGAGAGCCTCAAAACTAAATCACTCGTGAATGCTTGATTGCTTTTCTTTTCTTGCAGATATTTTCATGTACTGAATTCTGAGGCTGTGCAAAATCCTTCCTGAAGGCTCTTACGCCATTTGGCTTTGTAGCTTAGACCTCAGCTCCAAAACATTGGGGAATACTTCCAGCAGTTTGTATCTTTTGTGTTCGACAGGCAAAAAATACTAGGGGTTATAAAAATGGGGTAGATGAACACATAGTAAACAGCCCCCATCAGTGAGACCAGAGGAGAGAAATCCCTGAACTATGCAAACAGTATTTTAAGCTGTGTCTTTGAACTCTGTATTTTCTTAAAAGAAAACAACAACAACAAAATGATTTTTGTTTTGTTTTTCTCCTTTCTCTCACTTTCTCATTTGGCCAATATAAACTCCAGGTAATGGTATGATCCCTTTCCTATTGAAATTAGTGTTTCATTCAACAGCAGCAAATCTTAAAACAGATTTCTTCCCACTGCATAACATGAAATGTAGCAATTTGTAGGATATTTCTGTATATGAAAAGATGTATTGTCCCCTGAGAAGTCTAAGTCCCTAAACATATACCAGGCCTTGGAGAAACGTTTAGTAAGAACTTCCAGTAAATCAAACAATGTATGAGATGTGTAGTAGCTTGAATTGCCAAAATCATGCAGCAAAACAGGAGGAAAATGAGGGTAGCACTATTGTATCTGCCACGCTTTAGAGCATGCTGAAGGTCCCAGGAGGCTCATCTTGGACCAGACACTTGGTCCCATGTCAGCAGGGAAGTGTGGCCCCAAGCTGGCCAGCCTTGCTGGAAGGGCTGGACCGAGGCAGCTTGTGTAAGACATTACCAGTGAGTTTGTGGCTGGTGTGTCTGTCAGGCACTGAATTGTTGTCTGTTGAGATGTTCCAGGACATACTTGTCTATTTACAGTGCATGAACATGTATACTGCAGTTGAACACTCATTTATATACTCTGAATGTAAAGGATACTATGTATGCATGGATACTTACTGTGGTCATAGGGGGGCCACATTTAGTGATAGTGTTAAGAACTTTTCAACACAGGGAAACATTTTAGACTGAAGGAAATTCAAAAAACCTAAATGAGTTCTTACTGATTTGACTGTTTGCTTCTTTTCCACATGTGAATTCCCTCCAGCTGTCGTTTCAAGGTTATTTTTAATTCTGATACTTCTAGTCACTAGGCAATTCAGAAGGATATTTGTGTGAATAAAAGGATAATCTGCTTATTCCTGCTTTCAATTATGAGACAATCTCTGGCAAAACATTTGCAAAATGTTGTTGGTTATATGTTGATCTCCAATTACTTCCTCATGAGCCAAGTATCATTTTGGACTGGAGTTGAACAAAACTAAGTGCTGTTTTGTTGGTTATAGTATGTGTCAGTGCAGCAGAAGGATAAGCAGCTCAAAGCTGGAGGAAACAGAGCACTGAGAACATTAGGACACAGCTGTCAGCTTTAATGCAAAGTCTGTTCACTGTAGCTCATAAGTGTAAAAATCTCATGTCCCTCTTCTCCAAAGGGAGAAGTGACATCTACACAACAGCAATCAGCTACAGAGCAACGTTCTGACAGAAAAGGGCACCTACACTTTCAGTATCAAAGGTCTAGGATGATACTTCAGAAAAAGCATTGCAAGGGTACAGTCTGTTCAGTGCGTTTACAGCCTTGTACCTGGCTGTAAAATTCTCTCCTCACACAACTGAAAACCCAGCCCAGGGCTCCAGTGCAGAGTTGAGAAACTCACCACATGAGAAGGCAGTGGTACCCTCAGCTATATGCCTTGGACACATCAGTCACAAAATAAATCATCTTTGTACAGCATGTATATAACATCCTTCCCATGGAAATTCAGCATCTAAGGTTGTTGGTGTCCTTGCAAAACTCAAAGTTACAGAGTGCAGGACTTCCCATTTGCTGGGTTGCCCATCACCTGTAGCTACAGAAGGTCCTTGTCTTGCAAATTTGAAGCAGTAAACCACATCAACGTTTCATTCAATGCCATAAAGCCTACAGGGCTGAACAGAATGTGATAGCAAACACAATCTGTTGGGAACACTGTTCTTGTAGCACTTTTGGTCCAGCCAGACTGGGGAATACACTCTTGATCTAGCACTGAAAATTATCCTTGCACAAATCGTCAAAAGGGAAGCTGTCTGGGTAACCTATAACGTAGAGAATAGGAAAGATATTCACTGTTTTCCAGCTTTAGACACCAGCTTCAGCAATTGTAAAGAGCATGACTGTTGCATAGCCGGGTACATTGAGTATCAGTAGTATGATGGAAGGTGATTATTATGTTGCTACAGATGCTGACCATCAAAAAAAACCAACAAAATGCTGGAAAATATGCCAATGATACCCATTGAAAAAATAGGAATAAATTAAATCTGAATGTCAGATAATCCTGGTTTTCATCTGCTGGATTTCCGTAATTCAGAATTAAAATTTTGTTCTCTGATGCTTTAGTTTTTGAATATTCTTTTTTTTTTTTTTTTTTCCCACTCGTTTCTCTAGCACCCTCTACATATACTGACATTAGGACTTTAATCTGACAGACACTTTCCAGATTTATTATTTTCTGCTGTTTGCTAACATGGCTGTATTTCTGTATCTGCCCGTGTTTTTAACGTAGAGTTCATCAGTCTCTGTGTGGTTATCCATTCCCATATTCAGAGTATCTTTATGCTGTTTCGTTGCATTTTTTCTCCTTTAGAAAATGCAATTGTTGGAGAAAACCTCATTGGAGCATTTATGAAAGAGATTAAAGGTGGTTATTTTCTGCTCCATTTGGACTCCAAGCAATTCCTAGCAGATTCTGTCATTGATTTCCCCCGGGATGAAGAGTTTGATCTGTCTCCAACTGTGCAGCTAGGATGTAGCAACGGGTTTCGAAGAACATCATCTCCTGGGAAAGTAGCCCCAAATTCACAAGGATGTGGTATGTCTTAGTTTAACTTTCCCTTCTTAGGAATCAGTACAAAGCCAAAGTCTGAAAATCCTCAGTGAACTTGTCTTTATGGTTAATATCAAAGGTGTGAAACACAAACGTGAATGGCAAATCTGAGGAGAGATGAGAATTAGTGCTTTGATTTGGAAATAGGCATCATGCCACTGACACAGTAGGTTTTACAAACATTTTCGGAGATTTTTTAGATCTGTCTGGTATGAGAAAGTCTTTCTGTAGTGTATGTGATCCTTGATAAGATTTCGCAAAGGTAATGTAGCTGGTGCTTCAGATGATGATACATTATTCCAAATAGAAACCTAGATGCGGAAATGACAGAAGTCCTTAGACTCTGAATTCCTGGGCCAAGTCCAGCCAGCTCAGATGGAAGCTTCCTTGGTGTTGGCCAACACTCAGACCTGATTGCACTTCTGCCCTCTTTTCATCTTCTTTCCTCTGTTTAGTCTGCTTTGCTGGAACAGGCTGCGTTTCTGCCAACATCCTGCTCAGGGCTGCCAAACTCGCCTTTTGAAGGATCCCCGTGGCTGTGCGTGGTGCTCCCAGGTACCAGCTCATGCTGCCAAGGAGTCTTTGCCTGAACAACCCCTCTTGTGTTTTTGGCAACATCAGCCCCCCTACAGTGCAACCCTCATGTTCTTGTTGGCCTAGTTTGCCTCAGTGAGTCTGTGTCTTACTTATGTCAGTTTGGGATGTATTCACTATGTCAAGCTACTTCTAGGTATAACCATAGAATCATAGAATAGTTTGGCTTGGAAAGGACCTTCAAAGCTCATGTAGTCCAACTCCTTGCCATGAACAGGGACATCTTCAACCAGATCAGGTTGCTCAGAGCCCCATCTAGCATGGCTTTGAATGTTTCCAGGAATGGGGCATCTACCACCTCTCTGGGCAACCTGGGCCAGTACTTTTCCACTCTCATTGTAAAAAAATTCTCTAAGATCAACAGTAACAGGTATTGGATAAGTTTTTCAGTATGGGGAATATTTTCAGATAGGAAAACTTCAACACTATGCAGCTTAAGTTAAGAGACCTTGAGAGCAAACCGAAATACATGAAAACATCCTAGCTCCCTGCTTGGTATGGTCATTCTCTTTATGTTGGGAGAGCTTCCTTATGTCTGGGCAAGGGCTTTAAGGTAATCAAGTGATGAATCAGTTCTGAACTGCTGCAGTTTCCAGCTTGGACCTTTAAGGGTAAATTGACTGCAATTTCAGTTCATGTCCACAGTCCAAAACACTTCAGTTTTTGCTTATTTATATACACCATGCAGAAAAAAGATTAATTCCTACTGAGAATCCGGAGTCTGTAACAACTTGCAGTTACTTAACAAGATGTACTGATTAAAGGTATTATTTATTAAGTAGGATCCATCATTGAGAGCAGAAGAACTTTCAGAGAATTGGATCTTTCTGCCAAGTATTTCCTGCCAGGGATAAAGGTCTCTAGGAAGCAGTGAATTAATTCACCTTTTAAGTTAGTTCATACATATTTGAACCAGCTAGCTGTAGAAAAAGTCACTCAGTAAAAAAGACTTAGCACAGAGACATGGAAAGGAGAGTTTCTGCAACAGCTTTTTGCAGAGATTTTGTATTCTGAGATGTCAGAGTATCCATGCTGCTGGAAAATGATTTGTGTAGTACGACTGTGTATTTTATTCTAAATAGGTGATTTAGGAATTCTGCTTCTGTTCCTCTAGGATATATATATATATATATATATGTTTACTTTTATTTGAAATTATTGATTTATTCTGGTCATTTATCCTGTCTGGGTCTGTTTCTTTACTAATAATAAGGACTACTAGTAAGAAGTACTGTGATTACAGTACAGAAGTTCTGTGATTACAGAAATAAAAGTTGTGTGAAAGTGACAGGGATTATTTTGTTATTCTCTTTCCCTTCCTGTTCCACTTTGTTGTTGGAATATGAATTGTCTTTTCAGATCCTGATCTTATATATTTGCTTGTTTTTCACTGTGAGTGATGTTTCCCCTTGCTTCAGGAAGCATGGACAGGTCTTAGTAGCAGCAGCTTGCTGGTATTCTCAATAAACTTAATATTTTCATTTAGGAACAAGCAGCTTGCATGAACCTGCCTCTTCATGTCATGTATTTTCCTTACACTCATCTGTTTCTTCTATTTTAGCTTTGTTTCATGTTTTCATGCCCGTAAAATGGGTAACATTGTGTTAGTTTTTCTTTGTCTGACTCCTACACTGAATTACTTTACCCCACAGGTATTTAGGAATATAATTCCTTAAGAGTCTGAGGTAACAGTTTTATTTTAGCTAAAGTTTAGAAGGACAAAAAACACTTTATTTGCTAAGGTGTGAGTCATAAAGAAGAGAGCTAGGAACTGTCCAGAAGGCAACTTTATGAACTCAACCCCTCTTTCCCCATTTATTTTAAGAGAAAACCTGAAGCCTGTTTATGAATTATCTTTGGTTTATTTTATGTTTTTATGAGGTTCCTTTTATTATGTAGAATTCTTGGCCATTCTATTAGAGTTGCTTTGAGCAGAGCATAACTGAAATGTAAAATAAAATGCTAGATTTCTAGCTGAGCTGGCAGCTCAAGACTTCATTTCTAATAATCTAGATCAAAAATCTGACATCCCAAAGTTTTCCAGTATCCCTGGAAGGAAGAAAGAGCAGTGCAAGCATTGGGTAAAGATCAGTTGTGACAGTTTTTAAGCATCTTAGCATAGCAAAAGCTGGTCTTAGGTAAAAGGAGGATACTGTGAGGAGTGGTGACCCTGTGCTCCAGTGACTTGTTCTTTAGTCTTGAATTAGCTACTCAGTGTGTTGTTCCCCTGGTACACAGAAGTCCGAGTCTAGTTAGAAGTGAGACCAGGTTACGAATTTCATGTGCAGGAGCAGGGATTAAATTTGGGGATTATTTTTATTTTCACATTTTATTTTATTTTTTGCCTAATTTAGGGTTACAAAGTTTGGGCCTAGGGCTAACGTTTAGCTCTGAGATTTGTCTCAAAGCTGTTGTTTAGTTTCTTATGTTGTTAAAATGTGTGAACGTTAAAGCTTGAAAGTACAATATGATGGTTTGTCTGACTTCTAGAATCAAACGTCTCTGCACCAACATTTTTTTTCTGTTCTTTTTCCCCTTTTTTTGATCCGATGTGTGAAAAAAAAGGCAATTTTATTTGCTTAAAATATGATAGAACACACAGGTGTTACTTTCACATCGTGACTAAAACTACAAAAAGAGGAGAATGCTCTGAGAAGCTTAATTTGTTCTTTTTTAAACTTTAATTGCTTAATTATTCTCCCTTTGCATTTTGTCTTCCATTTAGGCATGGATTACTCATTTCATTTCAATTTCTACTGTTGTTCATTTGTAATGAGCGTGATCCTTTTTGCATGTGTTGGAAAAGGTCTTTAAAATCTATCAGACACTCTTGTGTATTAAATAATGTGCTTGAGAAAGGAGAATTCTGTCTGATCCAGGAATTTTTGGTTCTGTAATTGATTTTAGATGTGTGTTATACCGAGAGTAAGTGCCTTGATATGTACTTAGCAGGAAAATTTCAGCTTCACAGTTGTCTCATCCTAGACCTTCCCACTGGACCATTTACAGCAGATGAAGGAAGATATGGTCATGTTTATTCTAGTTGTTATTTAAGTCTGTTATAATTTAGGTGCTCCTATAAGTTAAATCACTTTACTTTCCCATATGTTGGCCAGAACAGTAATTCATCATATGGGCTGTAGTGAGGATGGCCAATTTTCCATTACTGTTTCTCTCTCATACAAGCTTAAACTGCTGTCAAGACATAGGGAAAGAACAGAAATGAAGTTTTACACCTTGTCAAAGTCCCAAAATATACATTTGATAGTGTTTTGAAGGAAATCTACATCTGGAAAGCAGCTGTGAAATAACAAGTAAAGATATTGTCCTGGAAATGTGTCTGTGACTCTTCTGCTTTAATGCTCATTCGAATGATCTAGAGGGAAAAACAATATTTCATGACCTCCCAGAACATAAAGAGTTTTCTCTGTAATATGTAATGCATCAGCTGTAAATATTACTCCCGATTGTTCTGAAAACAAGATATATACAGACTAAAAATATCTATTTGTTTTGTGTTTGCGTTGTCATGTGCACAACTAGTGACTTTTAATCCAGCCATTACTGTTTAGTTTGGAAGCACTTTCCAAAAATTTCTTTACCAGGAGTTCAGAATGAAACTCTTGCCATATGGTGGGTTTCTGTATGATGTTTTTGGAATTTCTGCTCCTAGAAACCTTTCTGTTTCTGTCTGTAGTGGTTGAAGTTACTCTGTTTCTATCTCGTGTACCTTTTCTTTCAGAACCTATCCACAAAATGCATTATCTTGTTACAAATGGATTTGACATATGAAAATCAGTCCTGGACTTGGCATTTCCAAAGAGCTTGATGTTCACTAATTCAAGAACAGTTTTAGGGTGATCTGAGGGAAAAAAGAAGACCACTGCCTATATTCCAGTCATTGGTGTATTTAATTAACTTTTAAGGAGTGTTCACCTGTGTTATTCCACTTAGGAATACATTTATTAAGAGCTTGAAGCCTATGGCATGTCTACCAGCATGAAATATATATATAGACCCACACATGTGTGTGCAAATGCCTGAACTGCTTGGATTCCAAAAGAGTAATAAGTTAGTTGTTCTCTTTGCAGTTGTTTGTGCTCCGGGCAGTCACTTCCAGAATGATGAATGCGTTCCCTGCCCTATTGGCTACTATCAGTATCAGACAGGACGTTCCTCCTGTATCAAGTGTCCTGTGGGCAAAACTACCAACTCCTATGGAGCATTCAGTGCTGAACACTGTAAGTTGAACTCATTTTTTTCCCTTATGCTTTTTATTCTGTCTTCAAATAACTAATGGATTTTTTTTTTTCATCTGTATGTTTAAAACAATAAAAAGATTCTCCCTCTGGGGTTTTTTGGATGGCTATGATCTCTTCTGCATACATTCAAAGATGTTTTACAAAGACAGAACAAACTGTCTGGTATTTTGACCAAAAATGCATGAGAAATGAGTGGTCAGTCTCATCCAGGATGTTGTGGTTCCTTAACACGTGTTCATTGTACTCAGAAACTTTATCTGGACATTCAGTATCAGTGAGAAACACCTTACATGGTTCATTTATTGGCACTTTCATGAACTCTGGCATTTTTGTGCAGCATTTTCCGCCAAAATACAAATGCTTCTCACAAAGCGGGTATCAATGTGTTCACTAAAGCTGGTGTAGTCAGTTTAAATGACTTATTCTTGCATGCAGTTCCATAAAGAAAAGCACCTATTACGTCCAAATTATTTTTTTTTTTCTGTAGCATTAGCTCATGGATAAAAAAATTACAGTGAGTAGTGAGAATGTTTTGTATGAATGTTGGTGAGTATAGGGACTGCTTTGTTCTGTTTCAATCTATTTATTCTCTTAAGTGGAATTAAAAAAAACCCAACCAACCAAACAAACCTCAAAACCCCGACAAATTTATTGTAATGTACCCCATCGTTGATTAGCTTTTGCCTACAGAAGACATTAGATTGAATTGTCATACTTCATTTCCATATATGATCCCTGTGTGGATATTGGACTCCTGTGCTGAAAAGTTTGCTCCTTAGGTTTTCTTTACTGCACTTGCAGCTTTCTTTCTCTCTTTCTTTCTTTCTTTCTTTCTTTCTTTCTTTCTTTCTTTCTTTCTTTCTTTCTTTCTTCCTTTCTTCCTTTCTTCCTTTCTTCCTTTCTTCCTTTCTTCCTTTCTTCCTTTCTTCCTTTCTTCCTTTCTTCCTTTCTTCCTTTCTTCCTTTCTTCCTTCCTTCCTTTCTTTCTTTCTTCCTTCCTTCCTTTCTTTCTTCCTTTCTTCCTTCCTTTCTTTCTTCCTTCCTTTCTTCCTTCCTTCCTTTCTTCCTTCCTTTCTTCCTTTTCCTTCCTTCCTTCCTTCCTTCCTTCCTTCCTTCCTTCCTTCCTTCCTTCCTTCCTTCCTTCCTTCCTTCCTTCCTTCCTTCCTTCCTTCCTTCCTTCCTTCCTTCCTTCTTTCTTTCTTTCTTTCTTTCTTTCTTTCTTTCTTTCTTTCTTTCTTTCTTTCTTTCTTTCTTTCTTTCTTTCTTTCTTTCTTTCTTTCTTTCTTTCTTTCTTTCTTTCTTTCTTCTTTTTTTCTTTCTTTCTTCTTTTTTTCTTTTTTCTTTTTTTCTTTCTTTTTTTCTTTCTTTTCCTTCCTTCCTTCCTTCCTTCCTTCCTTCCTTCCTTCCTTCCTTCCTTCCTTCCTTCCTTCCTTCCTTCCTTCCTTCCTTCCTTCCTTCCTTCCTTCCTTCTGATGCTTCAATAGCATCTCAGGAGGAGGACATCAAGGTGGTTGACCTGTCAGGCTCTCTCCACCTGCTATTGCTGCCTTCGATATGAGTCAAATTTCCAGATTTCTATGTTTGTGGAACACAGAGACTTGATTTCTAAATATTTCTAAATCATTAAAACTGTAAAGTAGTTGGGAAAATGTTTGTAATTAAAATCAAAGTTCTTCATTATTTAATAATGCAGTGTGAGAGCCTTTTCTTTCTCACTGAAAAGGAGAATAAAACAAAGGTGAGGGGTGTAACAAATGGATGTGATGGCTCTTGTGCTGTGATTCATTTTATGGATCTATTGCAGCAGGCACTGAACATACCTGCCCTTCCCTATACTTCTTTGCTTTACAGTACTTAGCATAAATGAGTTCTGATCCATGGCAGAGAATCCTAAAAATGTCAGGAACATGAATTGCAGTAACAACAAAGCAGTGAGAATATAATGTTTCAGAGAACAAAACACTGTGCAAATTGCAGATTAATTTTTACTGAAGTCTCTGCTGCACTTAGAGCACTTTTGTCCTACGGCATTGAAACATTGTCCTGCTGCATTGACAGGACCAGAGGTGATGGGCACGAACCAAAACACAGAAGGTTTCCTTTGAACATCAGGAAACACTTTTTTATGATGATGCTGACTGAGCACTGGCACAGATTGGCCAGGGAGGTTGTGGGGTCTCTAACCTTGTGGAGTCTCCAACTGGCTCTAGGTGATCCTGCTTGAGTAGGAGGGTTGGACCAGATGAACTTCAAAGGTCCCTTCCAACCTCATCCATTCTTTGAAACCCAGTGAGAGCATTATCTATGTACCTTTTTTTCTTTGTTTCTTTACTTATAACAGGTATCACGTACTGTCAAAGCAATGAGCAGGGTTTGCAGTGTGATGAAGATGGCCAGTATAGACCTTCTCAACAAGACCCTGACACTAAGAAGTCATTCTGTGTTGATAGCTCTGGAGCAGCACTGGACTGGAAAGAAACAGATGATCTCCTTACAGACTACCAGTGCCTAGGTAAATGTCAGAAGAATATTTCTGATATTTTTTCACCCCACATAAGTGAAACCTCCTCATGAAAACACTCATTGTTCCACAGCTGGCTTGCCAGCTTACAGAGATTCACTTTTCCTTTAGTAGTGGACTCTGCCTAAAGCCACATTGCTCTGTAGTTTTGCATTTCTTGACTGCAGTGGGGAAGTCAGTTCCTGTAAGTGAAGAGAGAGAAGTAGGTTTCTTGCACTCTCAGATGTCTGATGGCTTTTCATGTATGCTAATCTGCTGCTCTCTGCTTGGAAACCCCAAAGAATAATGGGATGGCTAATGGTAAGGAAGGAGAGTGATGAATTTCCTGGTAAAGTTATCACTCATCATGTAAAATAGACTGTGTTTGACAGTGACCTCACAGCAGAGGCATAATGTCACCCTCTGGGCTCCTGCTCTATGGTGTCTGACTTGGTGAACATACCCTTGCAAGCTGGGGGAACTTACTTCTGCTTGAACATAGTTGTGAAATGCCAGTTTTCAAGAAGTTGAAAAAGTATAACCATAACATCTCCAGCAATTGTTTCAATGTATTTACTGATTTAGCACTTCAATACTCATCTTCTGGGGGAGCCTGTGGAAAAGTAGGATTTGGCTTCAGACAAATTGAAATACACTGCAGTAAGGTCTAATTACTTTTCTTAGTCCCAAAGCTTTTGCCTTGCCCAAAAATAGTTTTCCAGAAGTTTTCATTGCTCATCATATGATCGGTATCAAGTTTAATGGAATATTCAGTTTAGAAACTGATGTCATTGTGTGCTCTAAATTAGACAATGTCTTATGACACGTGTGATCAGTGGAAGGAGTGTGAAATGAAAGCCCTTGGCTGTGAAGAGGTTGCAAAACTATCTTCAGTTAAAATAGCTATTTTTTTTTTCTCTGAGCACACCCAGAGACTGTAGTTATGAACATGAGGTGTTAGCCTCCGTTGCTCTCAGACATGGGGTAATTGGGCTGTTTCTTTGAGCAAAAGACTCAGAGCAGCTTAATTCTCCTATAGCTTACTTACTTTGAGTCTTCCTGCATGAGCGTTTCTGACTCTGTCCAGGAAAGAGCAGTTGTAGATACCTGTGCTTATTTTTGTGCATCGTGCTACAAGAGTTCACAAGTGTTGACAATTTAAGGTTTTAAAAAAACAACAAAAAGAAACACCCAAGAAGACTTGGCTTTGTTTGTTTGTGTGTTGTTTTTTTTTTTTTTTTAATAAATTGCAGTCCAGCTTAATTTCATTTTTGTCATTGAAAGATCATTCTGTGCCTCCAAAAAGCATTATAGAAAATGAAACCGATTATCTCTATTTTTACTTTCCCCCCTGCCCCTTCAACTTCCCTTAAGTGAATTCTCATGCAACAAGACAGCAGGATCTGAAGACTCATCTTCCTTTGACAGAAGGCTGGTGATTGGTCAGGGTTGATAAATAATCCAGCTGTTCTTTGGGTTTTTTTGAGTCTTGAGACAGAAGAAGAATTTTCTTGAATGAATGCACAGTAATAAGCTGTAACAACCCTGCTCATTCTTATTGTTCTCTCTCTTCTTATATTTTAAGCCATGCTTAACGTTTGTTGCAACAACAGGGATAGGATGTAGAGCTTTACTCTAGTATGTGAGATGAATGGGGAATTTCTGCTATACTCTAAACCTGTGAAATGGCTGAGTAGTTATATTACTGTTGAGAAGTGGGCAGTGTGAACTGCCAAGTTCATGAAAATCAAAGCTGGTGGGTTTTATTATTATTATTATTATTATTATTATTATTATTATTATTATTATTATTATTATTATTTACAAAGTAGCTTTATAAACACATTTTTTCCTTTCTTTATATTAAAAACCCCACAAATTTAAAAAAGGCAGCATTTCTATTGATTTTGCAATGTGTTCAGTTTAATGTTTCATTACACTCTTCCTCTTCTCTACTTTTCTCTGATACTAAGGCAGAGAAAATAGGGGAGTGGGAAGAAGCCAGAATTAGGAAAAAAAAAGGCAAACAACTATCAGAAAGATAGCAAAGCATTTTAAACTGCCATATTGTATTTTGAATTTTGCATTGGAAATGAGGGCAGCAAACAATTGCAAACAACATAAAACACTACTTTTCATTTTTATGAAAATATGTGAATTCTTTTTTTAACCAGTCATCTCTGCAAGTTGCAGAAATGTAGTTTAGTGCAGAATTAGACCAATGCTTATATTTTGGTGTCCTGTGTTTCTAGGAAGGAAAAGATATTCCATGTCTGTTTACAACATCGTTCAGCCCTCTCCCCAGCCAAGTGCAAGGATATTTTTGTGTTATGTATTTGCCCAGCCCTCATGTTCTTTCTGAGCAGAAATAACGGTTTTATCAAAAGCACCTGCTGACTCAGCCCTGACAACAGTGGACATTTGCTTCTGATTTAGTCCTGACTGGTTTGCTGTAGGAGTACAAATGATTGTTTTAAGAACTTATCCCTGACTTTTATTTTGTGGTTTATCCAGACGCTTCACAGCGAGAGGGCTGGGATCCTGCTGCTGGGCCTCTGCGCCCATGTGCGCTGGGGAGAGAAGGGCTGAGCCTCCAGTTCTTAAACTCATAGAAAATCATTTAGGTTGGAAAAGACCCTTAAGATCGTCAGGTTGAATCATTAAACTAGCACTGCCAAGTTCACTATTAAACCATGTCCCTAAGCACCACATCTACGCATCTTTTAAACACGTCCAGGGACGGTGACTCAACTGCTTCCCTGGGCAGCCCGTTCCAATGCCTGACAATCCCTTTGGTGAAAGCGATTTTCCTAATATCCAACGTGAACCTCCCCTGGCACAACTTGAGGCCATTTCCTCTTGTATCACTTGCTACTTGGGAGAACAGACCAACACCCTCCATGCTACAACCTCCTTTCAGGCAGTTGTAGACAGCGATAAGTTCTCCCCTCAGCCTCCTTTTCTCCAGGCTGAACAGCCCCAGTTCCCTCAGCTGCTTCTCATCACACTTGTGCTCCAGACCCCTCACCAGCTTCATTGCCCGTCTCTGAAGAGCTTCTCTTCCATGTGTGGACATCTCGCATGGGCTGAGATCAGACCAGGGCTTCTGCTTCTCAGCCTTTTTAGGCCTAGACCAGGCATTGGTTGGAGTGACCCAGTGTTTTGCATTCATTTAGGGAATTCAGAGGACAAGTCTGGTCAACACAGGGGTGATGCCAAGTCACCATGTTCCTCCATTCCTCTCTTCATACAAAAAAACCTTTGTAATACATGTAGTAGCAATCTGAGCAGGGTAGTGGTGTTGCCGTATGTGCCACTTCACCAGACTATAAGCTTCAGGGCACAGCCAGGGCCAAACCTTCTGGAACTTAAACTGGGTCCCTCACCCCATTTAGCGATCTTTGGGTTTTGCATATTTAGACCTAATGGGCTTTTGGGTGTAGTGCTTCCAATTCAGAGAGAGAAGATAAAAGGTTTTGGTAAGTAAAGTGATAGTCCGGAGTTAAATGTTGAACTGAAGTAGTAAAAAAGGAGCGTGTAGGACATACTACCTTGTATAGATCCCTGAGCCTCAACTCAATGGACATCAGACTGTTGGGCTCCTG
This sequence comes from Streptopelia decaocto, assembly GCF_964273445.1. NCBI lineage: Eukaryota > Metazoa > Chordata > Aves > Columbiformes > Columbidae > Streptopelia > Streptopelia decaocto. The sequence continues at coordinate 9,158,516 of NC_138655.1, read as the reverse complement.
TAAACAAGTGATAAAGCTCCTGGAGTTCCTTTCTAGCCAAGTTGTGTTGGAGCTGGCTCTTGTTTCAGTGTCTGTTTTGGAGAAAGTTGGTTCCCCCATTGTCTCAGTACTTGCTTCACTGCCATGAACAAGTAACGGGAGATGGCCAGTCTGCTGCTGGAAAAGAAGTCTCACTTGAATGTAAACAGAAATTATATCCTCAGTCCAGCTGTCTCCTGCATTATCTATGGAGTTATGGTACATCATTTAATGAGCAAACCTTTTTATGAGCAAACCTCTTTCCCTACAGAATTATTCCATTTTTATTTCTACCTGAAGTGTTTTGTTTTGGTTTTTTTTAGTGCTCAGAAAATTTGAGAGAGTTCCTTCCTCCAGACTGATTTATGGGTCAGAAGAAGCTCAAATTCTTCAGTCTCAGTCATTTCAGGGTGACCTGCAAAGTCCAGCTTTTCAGTGCATATCAGGTGAGGAAAACTTTTAGAAAATCTGTAGAGACAACATCACAGAAAATGATAATGTTTTTATATGATGTGTGTATAGTTAAGTTCCTAGATGACCTATATATTTTGCAGTTCAGCACGAATTCACTACAAGATGTTTACAACTTTTGGTGACCTTGTTTCAGGAAACAAATTGGTCTTTCTGTCAGAAAGAAGTCATCTGACTTTACATACCACTTCAGACAATCTGAGCTTAAAGCCATTTGGTGTAGTTTGCAATATGAATGAGAGCTGAGATTCAGACCAGGAAACGTTCATCAGACTTTTGATACGTGCAGACAAAAGAAGGATTAGATGTTCAGGACATGTGAAGACCAAGCTTTGGCCTCTTCCCAAATTACCTGATTGGCATGTAAAAGAGGAATAATCATCCTTGCTTATTTCAGAAGGATATTTATAAGTGCAGAGATATTCCTCTGCTGAGTCTTACAATGTATATACTATATTAGAAATGGACACATCATGTTTGCTGGTTGATGTTGGTTCAAAGTCATCTAAGCCCAAGGGGAATCACTGCACTGCTTTCAGGGTGCTTTGAATCGGTCTCATCTTCTGTCTCCTAATGCTCAGATTGTGAAGAGAGATAGAGGGGTTACGTTCAAAATGAAAACACCCAGGCAGTAATAACACAGGCGGCTTGTTTCCAGGATAGACATGACAGAACTCTGACAAAGTCAGTGACTTTGTGTCACATACCCTGGTCTAGCTGGAGCATTCATCTCTCGTGCGAAAAAGTGAATATGTGAAGCCTTGTATGTGTTACTGGAATGATTTTCCTGCACCAGATTACCTCCTAGCCATATACTGTAAGGTTTCTTGCACCTTCCTCTGAAACTGGAGACCTTCAAAAGCAAGACACTGAGCTGAGACAACCATGGCAATGAACTTGGGGAGGAAAAGATCACCCTTTGACAAGCAATCTGATTCAGTGCATGCAGCCTGTATTTTCATTATAAGTTATATTCACTGTAAAGTGTCAGCACTACTACAAAGTATTACTGCTGGGGTGGTCACTGAAGGGTCACGCTTAATCTTTCCCTCTCTTCTTCTCTACAAAGTCAGACTGCTTACCTTACTTTTCTGATGATATTTTGATCTAAGCTGGTTGATTTTTTACTAGTGAAATCTAGAAATAATTTCACCTCCTGTTCCAGGAGCAGAGCTGTAGCAGCAAGTTAGTGGTGAGAGTGTAAGGGCAGAGGGATCTTCAGCCCCTCTGAAATCTGGAGGGGGATAGATGCCTGCTCCACTGACCAGGTGGTTGCTGCAGGTTGAAGAATTTTATGTTTCCTTCCTTCCCATCATGCCGATATTTGTCACGATCTATTTGCCATGGGGTTACGGTATCAGGCAGATGTGATGTGCTAGCAAAGCGGTTCATGAGAGTCTTCCCTGCCCGCTTCAGCAGGCATTAAATATTTGGGTGGATGGTTAGACCTTACTCAGCTGTTTGTATCATCAAGTGACGAACAACTTTTTGCATTAATCTGAGTTAATTTAAAAACCTAACCCTCTACTAAATTAGCTGAATACTAAAGTTCATTTGGCTAATGAAATTCATGTGCTTGCAAGTCTGACAGAGGTATAAAAAACTAGGCAAACGACGGTAAACAGTGGAATTAGTAGCAGAAATTTTGCACATGAAATGCTAGGAAATCTAAGAATTCTTTCCTGTTTTCAGGCTGTGAGATGGAAGACACGTGTGGTTTTGTCACTTTAACTCCTTCTAGTGCTGAAGTTCTCTGTGAATTATACAGTGCTGCTGAAGTCAACTTCAATTGCACCACCTCTGGCTTGGTAAAAATTATCATATTTAAAAATGTGTTTGTCATAATACTGTACATTCAATATAAGTAGGCAGCATCACAGAAGGAAGGCAGGCTGTTACCTGACCCCTTGGACATTGCTTTTCACTATGGCAGTAATAAATTCCTGCAAGCTGGTAAAGAAGCTATACCCAGATGTTTCAAAAAGTGACACCTGAAAGCCTCAGTGTTTGGTAAAACATCACAGAGCACTTTAGTTCTTATAATATATTGAACTCCTGAAAATTGGGTTGATTTAAAAGGAAGGTTAATCTGGATAAACCGAACTAGAAAAATCCAGGTTGGTAATCAGGTCACCTGAAACAGTCATAATTTCTCAGTCCCTTCCTTTAGCCCAGGGTTTGAATTGTGTACTCTTTAGCACTGTAACATCTTCCTGTTCACTACTTTTAAACGTAGCAATGTGGCATTGAAGAGTTGAGACCTCAGTTTGATGGAATAAAGAGTGCCCACACTGGGCCACAAGGAGCTGTGGTGGTTATAAACCGAGTTTCTGAATAAGGAAGAGGAAACCAATTAGGTTGTATTTATTGTGCGTACCTGTTTCCTGACTCAGGTGCAAGGTGTTTTGGGGAACCCCACTGCCACCAGCATTGGTCGCCTCAGCTGCCTGCTGCATGTCAGAAACCCAGAGGGAGATGCAGTGATGGTCTATTTGAAGAGAGGTACCAGATGCAAATCACTCATGTAATAGTAGACTGATGTGCCCAGACTTGTGGTTACTTCTATATAGGGTCATGACTAAATGTGGGGAGCATCTTTGTTTAAGAAGACACAATACTTTTCAGAGCTTAACATTTAGCGATAGCCCAGAAACCCCAGCATATCTTCCCTTGCTATCTTGTTGCCTATAAATTAGGAATACAGCTTTTATGAGCCATTTTAATGGTTTTCTCCACCAGATAGTTCCACAAAACCTCAAATTCTATTTGACGTATTATTCTGTTCTGTTTTGTTTTACTATGATTTCTCTTTATTAAACAGTTTGCTATTTGATTATATAAGGCATTATCGACCAGCTTATACACAATTTAACAGTTTATGATAATTTTGATTGTGAATCGTCCTACTATTATACCAACCAAGAAATAACCTGCTCTCCAGTGAATTCCAAAGTGATTCATAACTTTTTTTTTTGGCCTAAGTCTGATTGATACTGCTGCATGTCCCATCCAGTGTGTGTCCAGCTTTAAGCCTCATACCAGATTTGAAACAAGACAATCAAATGCAGAATGCTGCAGTTTGAGTCAAAACCGTCTGCTGTCACTGTTTTCTTTTCACTTCTATCCAAAACTCACAATTGCCATTTGTTAGTAATAGTAAAAATAAAGAGCAAAGTCTCAGCTGAAAAAAAACAAGTCTTCTGAACTTGTTATCAACGTAATAATATTGATACCAGATCTACTCTAGATTTCTGTTGATATTGCAGATTAGATCCGCGATTATATGAATAATTTCCTCTTATATATATGTCTAGTTAACAGAAGCCCTAATTGCAGATGCAGTTATGCTTGACAAATTACACATTTTACTTTTTTAGTGAGATAAGTTTGTTTTATTTGTACCTGGCAGTTATTAATGTAGTGCTTGAAAGTAGAATATTACCAGCCTTACTGTGTACATTGATTTAGGAGCCCTTTGCTGGCACAGTGAACTGTTTTTCCTACCCTGGCACTACATTCTGATCAACTACCCAGGTATAATTGGACCAAACCATTTGAGGATCTTATCTTGCATCTGAAGCTCAATGTCCAGAAAAGAAGTTTTAAGACTGAGTTTTTATTATAAAACTTTCAACCAACTGCAGTCTGCAGGCAATCCAAAAGCATCCCATCTCCTCTTGAGCTCTTTTGAAGATTTCTTTGCTCTTCTGTCTACTCAGGACAAGAATTTAACTCATCTGGACTCAAGACCTTCGAAAGGACTAGTTTTCAGAATGTGCTTTCTGGCGTGTATCACTCCGTGGTGCTCTCAGCATCCAGCACATCTCTGACTGATGCTCAGCTCTTCTGTCGGCAGACTTGCAGCAGGGACTCTTGCTGCGACGGCTTCATCCTGAGTCAGATTGCACTTGATGGAGGTATCGCCTAACTGCAAAATAAAACATTCTGCGGTAGAATACCAGCACTGAGTAGAACTCATTTTTGGATGCATTACACCTACCTCTGCACCACACCAGTGTCAGCAGCCTGTCTCTACATCACTTACACTTTTTGGTGTAGGCAGAATTTGAGTAATTCGTAAGACTTGGCCTGGACCAGTAGAGATTAAGACCTGAGGTATCAAGCTGCTCTTGGAGAGAAATGGACATTTTGAAAGGATAATTCTTTTGACCTGCTTTAGACATCTGCATTCAGATGAGATAAATAATTCTGAAAATGTCTCTCTACTTACATAACTCAGCCTGGTTGCCAGAAGCTGGTGCCTTTCAGCTGATGGGGGAATTAAGACGGTGCCCCCAGACAGAGTCCTTGTAGTGAAAATGTAAATCAGCTCCCTTTTGGAGCAGAAAAAAGGATGCTAAACAGGGAATCACATTATTTTATTGAAAGCAGGAATGCTATAATCTCTGAAGTCTGGATGTCTAGTTAGAAGAGCAAGTGGGAGTGAGATGGACAGAGTCTGGCAGAGGTGGGACTTAGGCAGAGCCCAGAATCTGCCAGCAAATTTAATCACTTAATGTCAGTGCTAGCTTTCTGTAGTTTCTTTTTGAGCTCATATGGGATCAGCTTTCCTATTGGAGGTGCATTTCCTATAGAAAAAGTGAAGTTCTCATTGAGATGTCTCACGTTTTTAAAGACAAACTCAGCATATCCAGACATGTGCTACTGGCTGCTGTGTGGCAACCACTTCTCCAGTTCAGAATGGAAACTGATCCTGGATTTGAGAAAACTTATTCAGTGGAAGTTGTCAAGAAAATGTTTCCAAAAAAGTATTTTCTGTTTTGACATAGCATATTTTTTTTTTTTGCATCAAAATATTCTAAATGATCTTGTAAAGTCTATTTCTCTGTACATTTACTGTGAGATGTTTGGGTTGTCTATATTTGTGAGAATAGAAGGAGATGTGTAAAAAAAAAGATTAATGTTGTAGAGCTCCCTGTTTAATTGGGGAGACATAACTGCTTCAATAACAGAGGTAAATGCATTGCTTGGACTAGCACTTTGTTTAAAAGAAGATAAAAAAAGACAAAAAAAGGTAGCATATTCAATATCTCATGTACCAAGGCCATAAAAACAAACCAGAGAGGGCATTGTAAAACCATAGAAGTGCCTGAACTGTGAAAACAAGTACAAAACAAGACCTGAGTATTGTGTAGACATGATGGTGACAGACTGATGCCAGAACACCCGGCCTTAAGAGTGCTGGTCCACTGGAGTCACACCGCGATGCTGGGGAAACACAGGCTTGGGCTGACTGAAATCAGGCACCAATCCAGGAAACCATCCCAGTAAAAATATAAGTGCTTTCTTGGTTCAGAGCCTGAGATTGTAAGACCGCCAAAGCATTGAATATGTCTCCGTGGTGCTATGAAATGCTGAAAACACTGTTTGATATTATCCGATAATAGTAATATTTTATTAGGTGGTAATAGTATGTGCTTGAAATCTCTGTAAAGCAGGCTACAATGTTTAGTTTAGATATGAATAGCTAACCTTAGTACTCCAATTTGAACATATGGCTCTGATTTTCTCTCTCTTTTTTTTTTTTTTAATTTTTTATTTCTTTTTATTTTTTTTTTTTAGCAATACTAAAGGCTATCTATCTCAGTGACATAGGTTCCATTGGCATTTAGAGAAAGCATTGGGATGCTTGGGTGAGAAGCTCCGTGTAGGTGCAAAGCATGATTGGAGTGATGCAACTCTGCTTTTGCCTAGGTCTCATTTTGTGTGGTCTGATGAGCTACCCGGATGTGCTAATCTGCAATGCCAATGACTGGAGTCCAACAGCAACGTCTGTCTTTGATGGAATATGTGGAGATGTGAGCTACGATGAAAAAGAGATGATGTTTTTCTTCACTCTGGGAGGACAAGTGTTCAGTGGAAGTATGTCAGTGAATTATCTCAATTCACATTTCTTTAATTCTGTATAGACTCTGCCTTTTTCACCAGCCTGCTCTTGTACTTCGGTTTGTGTTTTTTTTTTTTTTCTCAAGTAAATCAACACCTGTACAATCACGAGAAAATAAGACCTCCCTAATCAGATGCATTTTTAGATAGATGGACCTCTCAAGTTTTATTTTGTGAAAATTCATGAAGGTCAATAACATGTTTGGTTTAGTATGTTACTCTGTAATACTTCCAGTATTTAATTCAGGCAGATTCAAGCTAATAGTCTGAAAGAAAGGTATAATCTGGAGCAAAGACAAAAAGAGAGATGTGTAGAGCTGCACCGAAAAAGCAGTGATGGAAAATAGAGTAAAGCTTGGACCGAGACTAGCACCAGGACACCTGGGTCCTTCTTCTCTAGGGCATCATATTGTAAATGAGGCGATGCCTAGTCTAGGGATGTGTTTTTAATTCAATTTCTGAGCATTTCAATACTACCTGCAGCTATTCTAACAAACGTTTTTCTTTATTAGATTCTAAATTGGTAGAAGAGGCAGAAAGAAATTTTACTACCTTTCAGCAAGTTTACCTGTGGGGAGGTGAGTTATCTCATGGAAGTTGTTATTAAAGCTTATGATGAACTGTAGGCTGTGTCAGATTTGTGGTCTGTAATGGAAGTGTCATTCTCACTTTATTTTATACCATCCAAATTGAGACACTACTCAAAAGTCTCTTCTGGCAGGAGTGATGTAATCTGGAGTAATCCTGCTACTGTCAGTTTTATGAAATTTGGGTAAATTCCTGTGTCTGAGAATATGCTTTACAACTTTTAATACCTGTGAAAAATTTTATCACGGACACACGTGCTTTTGTCCCATCAATGTCCAGGTATCTTAATAACTTGGCACATTATATGTATCTCAATGGGTTACTTTTATTAGCATGACAACTACTTATGTGTTGGTTTTGCAATTTTGCTTTCTGGACACCACAATTTACTTAGCAGGACCTGCATAAATGATTTGTGATACTGCTTAATAAATACACACACCTTCTAGAGCACTGATGCTGAATGCACAGTGATTGTGGATATGGCGTTTGCTTTTATCCTCCAAACAGCTTGTTTTGGTTTAGGTTTTTCCCAGAGTTATACATAGATGGTTTTACTCATTTGTGATTCATCAGCTGGTGGAACTACCTGAGGAGTTTTTTCTAAATGGTGCACTTTAAAATACCTGCCAAATTTAGGAACTAAGGATGATTTTGTCTTGTGGAAGGAAGATAAATGCTCTTTAATTCCTGTTGTGTTCCAGGTTCCGATATGGTCACCCGAACTAGAACCTCAGAGTGTGATGCTGCAGCTTTGAAAACAGAAAATGATCTAACATTGTCAGGTATTATAATAAGGACAGACAAAGCAGGTAGCAGAAGATAGCATAGGAAGGTGTAGAATTTAACAAGAAAATATCATAAATTGCCATATATGTATTGTGATGATGTAAGTATTGTGAAGTCCAGAGGGTTTCTCTTAGGTATGAGGTCTGATATAGGTTTTGAGAAAGATATTAAAAATGTAAACCTTCTGTCTTTGTTTTTTACCTTCCCTGGCCAGGTTGGAAACGAAAGTGTTAAAATGTTCTGTGAAAGCTTACTCTTTCAAGACCTATTGAACTGTAACGACTCAGGAAATACTATTTGGCTGAGAAAAAATTTCACATAAACCCAGGAATCAAATCTTTATCCTGGGTAACTGAGCATATTTGCTGCTACTGAAAATAGGAGTGTAAATATGATGCTTAGAGAAACTCGGGATGAAACTGCAATCCCAAGTGTTTCTTATGTGTGTGATGAAAAGTGAGTGACCTGTGAAGTTCTCTGACTCCTTTGTTATCGCAGCGTCTGCTCTTCATTATACTAAATCATGTATCTATCAAAAATCATCTGTATTATATTACTAGAATTAATTTGGGCCTTCAGCACAATAATCCCAAGAGAGCAGTGGAGCCTGATGAGAGCACATTGATTAATCTCTAATGAACTGTAATGTTTACTGAGGAACCTTGATGAATACCTGAGCATGTGATTTAATACATGTAAAATCCTAACATGAAGTGCATTACTGATTTTGTTTAATCTCAAAGGAAGGTAAACTAAAATGCCCGTTTACCTAGTGGAGCTCCTCTTCAATTGCTGGTATTTTAAAGTCTAGACTTAAAAATGAGAAAAAATTGCACTTAATACATGGGGTGAAATTCTCTTGTATTTACCTGCCAAGGCATGAGTGCAGCCCTCAGGGTTCTCCATGTACCTTGCTGTGGCTGATGATATCATTAAAACCTGAAGTTATGCAAGGAATGCAATTTCTTTCTCCATCCCTTAGTTTTAGTCCTGACACAAAGTTTCAAAAGAAACTGAAGGTTGAAGTTAAGACGTGAGAGGTAATGAGACTTGTAAGTCACCTTTAAGAAAGGTTGTGGATGCATCTGGGAAGATGTCTACAGAGCTTTTATTACTTGATGATCATACTTAAAGCACACCGTAACATATTATATTTTCTGATAGAAAATTCAGAGCTATTGTGCGCTCCCAGCATGTCAGTAGGTGCTTCAGCATTTCATCTGCAGACATCAGCTTGTCTTTACTTTCTTATTTTCATTTTTGTCTGGCTGTTTCAGCGCATGTAAGATTAAAGAATAATCTCTCACAAAGTTGGAGTAACTGGGGATGAGACCTGCTGATGGCATTTGATAAATTAAAAAGGTGTTTATGAAGAAATTTGTGAGAGATAAGTGAAGAGTGTCCATTTCTTTCAACAATTTGCGTGAGTCCTTATTTAAAGGGATTAACTTGAAAACAGCCTGAAATAGCTGTGATTGCTTTAGAGGGAGCTCAGGGGATATAAAGCATTGGGCACATTTCTAAGTATCACAGGTAGGTGACAGAAAGGAGTTATTTAGTGGTGTCTGTGGGAGCATAAACTAGGAGAAATAAGGTAAAAAGACTAAAATAGGTATTAAACTTGTTAAGAAATCTTTTAACACTGAGAGGTGTAAAAGCTTCACAAGGGAATACAAGGAAACTTCTGTATTTTGGATTAATAAAACTAGATTGATCAAGGTATTGTAAACATTCTCCGAGGCACTATACTTCACTGTTACACTGATGTGTTGTGTGACAAAGTAGAGAGAACATTCTTATTTCTAGGATATGTGATTTTCATCTAGTTTTTGGTGATGCAAACATTCTGACAATGCAGCTCAGCAAGGAGACATTGCCCACACAGGTATCAATAACTGGGTGGACAATTCTGTTATTAAAGCCTTTGGTGTCTGCTAGCCCTACAAAACAGTTGCAGGTGTTTTACTGGGAAAGGCAGAATTTTATATATAAATACATTTAATATATTCCAGATCATAGTTAAGGGTGTTTTTTTTTGTGGGTTTGTTTGTTTGAATTTCAGATTCCACGAAGGATCTTTTCTACCAGATGGACAACAGCCAGATACAAAGTGACCAGAACTATTCTCTACCTTACCAGCAATATTGGGTCTTCAGGCAGAAGTACTCGGCAGAGGAAGCTGTGCTTTGGTGTCTCACACGTAAGACATCTTGGAAACTGTTATTATTTAAGGAATAATAATTAATTAAAATATTTTAATAGATATTATAGTCATGATGAGTAGATACTCTGGACTTAGTGATTTTTCAGAGAAAGCCTACAAAATTTTCAGGAAATTGCTAATGGGGCCACCTGTTTCTTCCTTACAATCTTTGTCTTCTGTAGCAGAAAGGGTACCCATTATTCATCATCTCTGTTTTGGGCAAGAGAAGTAGAAGATACAGGTTGAGCAATGTTCTGCTGTTCTTGAAGTTTTCACCTCCAAATAGATACTTGCCATAGTTGTAAAAGGAGAAGGTAAAATTCAGATATTTGGAGTTATTGATAAAGTATGTTTTGATGTGATAAATGGAGAGGAGTTTCTAGCTCTCACTACCAGGAAGGCAGAACCAAGAGTATTAAACTGTGCACAAATATCCCTGCAAAAGGTTGGTAGAGCTATGCCTGTTCGAAATGAAGCTTTGAAGTATATATTATATTTACAGGAGCCATTGCCACTGAAATTAAGAAATGGGTTTGACACCCTTGTTTCTTTTCTGAAGGTGCATTATTACCCTGGGGCAAGTTTCAGTGCAAACTGGCGCAAGCAAATGCTTGAGCAGTTGATTCTGGAAAAGTTATTTATATTTTTTTGTGGAACATATTTACACTTCAGAAATATTTTTTTTTGCAAAAACTTCCTAAGACATTGTAGAAAATATTTATTTTCTTTAAAGTAAGAGACCCACAACTGATGTAGTTATTTTATACACAGTTTGTATGTCATATTTACTAAAAGAGAGAGCTCCTTGTGAATCACAGTGTTAGAGTGACACCCGTATACCGGGGTAATGCTTGACACAGTGTCGCTAGAAACAGAATCTGTCCCTGTTTCTCTCACACCATAGTAGAATAATATTGACATTCTCACTTTTAGTTCTTTGATTTAGGTGCACTGAAGACATGAAGAGAAACAGAGGGGAAGAAACTCATGTGTGTGCGTAACTCTTTGTGACTTTACTTCCCAGGTTGTACACAGGAAGATGAGTTTTGTCGAATGGCAGATATTCAAAGCACCGCAGACCTTTACTTTGTGTGTACCCTCTATCCTGAGGCACAGATTTGTGATCGCAGCATTGATGAAATACCGGAAAACTGTCGAACTGTGCTACCCTGGCAGCCGCAGACATTGTATCGTAAAATAGGCAAGTTTGGGGATTTGGATGTATAATGTATGTTGTGACCATGGTAGTGCAAGCCAGTGTGTAGGCTCTTGATTCTGAGATAAAAAGTCTGAATATATGAATGAGTTCTTGGATGTGATGGTGCAAGGAAAGGCCAGTCTCGTCTGGGTAGGGTTTTTCATTTCCAGTTCAAAGTGGAAAGATATTAACCACGAGTTCCACTGTCCACCTCAATTGCTCCCAATTCAGAGAGGCCAATGGCAGTTCGAGCAATTTGTATCCTGGGTCTTAGACTTTTTCATAATATGGTTGAAATGGGAATGTCATTGATATGTTACCAATCTAATTTTCTACCATTATGAGAATTGTCATGGTAGTTAAGCAATGTAAAAATTGAAAGTTGTGTAGTGTAATATTTTTTTTAGCAAATCCAGAGTTATCAACACGTGGATTTTAACCTCTGCTCTTTGAATGCTTGGGAAGTTCAATGATTTTCTCATAGGGCTCCTTTGAGGAAGCTGGATAAACAAGCCTGTTATCACTGCACAGGAACTTACAATTTTGCTGTGAAAAATGTAAAGGTCCACTGAACTAAACTATTAAATTATGTATTTTGGGGAGCCTAAAATGCAGCACAGATTGAATAATCCATGAGCATACTGGAGTCTTCCAATCTGGAGTTATCCCCTGGTTTTTGAACCTTGCAGGAGGAGTAATGTCAATACAGGTCTCAGAAGTCCTGGGATGCAAATCTTTCCTTGGTGATGTAATTTGCTCAGCTTTTAGACCCTTTACTTATTGGATTTTTGTCCATCTTCAGGCTTAACCATCAAAAGTTTACTGTGATAATGTAAAATTACCTATTATTAGACCAGTATAGCATAGAAACATGAACTTTACCTTGACCACATGATTATTTGACCAGTATATGTAAGTTACTGATTTTTCCAATTTTGTTTCTGTTTTTCCTTCTAGTCACTCTAAAAAGTTCTGTGAAGAGCTTCTACACACGTATACCATTCCAGAAAGTAACAGCAATCTCAGTGAGGAATAAGACTGACATGAGCAGAAAAACTGTTTCAGATGGGTAGGATATGACAGTTATTTTGTTTTTACTGGAAGTTTAATCAAGCCTGGAATACCAGAGCCCTGTTAAGCAGATGAAGGGGATCAGATGTACTGATCCAAGAACAGCGTTATTTAAGAATATTTAGCAAAATAAAAATAGCATATGAGTTAAAGGAAATTTATAATTCAGTTATAAAAAAAATTGTATGCAATTAGTAACTATATATATGTCAATTGTTACTTATACTAGTATTAAATTGCTGGTTGGCCAGTCGCTTGGCAATAATACACCAAATTAATTTAGGCTGATAATTTTAGGGCAGATATCAATATTTAAATTATTAAATGTAGTCTGGTAGAAGTATACTGATCAAACGTAATTTCATCTACAAACAGAAAATGTATGGAAGTGTCTATGCAGTATGAAGTACCATGAAGCAGTCTCACCATGAAAGGCAACTCTACAAGTTCTCAGTGTCTCTCCCCTTTGCAATATCCTCTCTTCCCTTCTCCATGTCAGAGACAGATTATTAATGATACTGAGATTAATGATGTTTTTCCTTTCCCAGCTTCTTTGAGTGCGAGCGTTGGTGTGATGCTGACCCCTGTTGCACAGGATTCAGCTTTTTTAATGACTCACAGATATCAGGTATTTTTTCACTATTTTTATTTTAAAAATAATTTCAGCCTCCCTTGATTATTCCAAACTTTACCATTCTTTTACTGTGAAGGGCACTTTAAAAGCCCTTTCACATCTTATGCAACTCTCTTTAGCACCTTTTTGAGTAACCCAAACCATGTCTGACATGCTCCGCATCTCAGATATTATTAAGAAAACTTCATGAGAGTGATTTCTAAAGTGACTGCAGTTCCAACAGAATGAACTTAAAACTGATAAAAGTCCAGGAAACAGTCACTTCTCATTTATCAACTCCTCTTCCAAAATATTGGTTGACTTCTTTCTGTGATTTTTTTTTTAATGTTGTTTCATTCTTTAAAGCTTAGGGGATTCAATTTCAGTAATATTTAGGTTTCTAAGTGCACTTTAAGCACATGATGTCCACGGATACTTCAGGGAAGCTTAGACTTTCGACTTTCTTGGATGTCCAAACTTCTCTGCTTCCAAATTTTAGTCTTCTACTTGAGGAAGGTCAATTGGGGATAGAGGTTGCATATCTTCTCCTCCCTAGTATTTTAGCTTCTTACGACATCTCAAGTAGGATTTCTGTTAGTCCAAGGAAATAGGATCTTTAAAAGTCTGCATGACTCGAAAGCTATTAGAAAGTCAAACTAATGTATTTTACTCACCTGAGATGGCTACGTTAAGTGGTGTTGCTCCCTCTATAGTCAGCAGAGAGATGTACAGACACAATTATGGGATCACTGAGTTGGTTGACTGAATCCTGTTCTGGAGGTCTTTTCTTTCTCTCCACTGGCTGTAAAGTGGTCTGTTTGAAAGAAAGTCTATAGCAGCTGTTCAAAAATGGAGTGATATCCAGGTCAAGGTAAATGAAATAGGTTTTAATACTTTATTCCAAATTCAGATTTAGGCCACTAAAATGGCTAACCCTGTTTTCGAAAGTGTCCTGTGCTAATCAGCTTTCCCTGAGGTCATTAGGACATGCTGGTTTTACAGCTCATTTGGGAATCTGGAACACTTCAGAAAAGTATAATTTTAATTCCCTTTTTTGTTTGGCAGAGAAAATTTTCATTCAGTCAAAAATGCATAGCTTGGAAAGGTAACCCAATGTAATTTAGATTGGAATTACTGCACAAATCAAAAATAGTTGACGGTTTTCATACCTCCGTATGATCGTGTGAAATTTGAAGTTTGAACTGAATATGACCTTACATTCCTTTAAATAGTTCTAACATAAAATAAGGATTTTAAAGCACTGAACGAGCAAAACTGACACCTCTAGTTTATCTGATTAATATATTTGTGTGGAATTTCAGACATCCAGTCCTGGCATTCATATAGTCAAAGAACTTTCAGTAGTGATTTTAACATGATTTAAGATCATGCCAGCTGTGTTTCAAACCCTCAATATTTTTCAGGCACAGAAATATTTACACCAGGTCTTTGAAAGGCAGACTTTTTGTCTTGATGTAAGCGAAGAACATGTTTCAACATACATGCAGATTATTAATTTCTAGGATTACATTGACCATAAAGGACTGCTTGCACCAAGAAGAGATCGTGTTCTTTGCACAGTAGAAATACTCTTAGTGACCTTAATGGTTTACAACATTGGTTACCCACCTTCCCTCACTTTGAATTAACTGTGATTTTTCAACAACAGTAGAACTTGGCCTATTTTGGGTATTTTCCTATTTTGGTTTCTAAGTCAGTGGAATTCCTTTTAACACTCAGTGGAATCATGCTGTATTCACTTTTCTCAAAATACTATCTAGAAAAATGAAAATTCTATAGCAATGTATTTCCCTGGCAGGTGGAAAGATTGTGTGCCTGACTCTGAACAGCTTCGGAATCCAGACGTGTGCTGAGGAAACAAGAAGTGCTTGGCAAGTTTCAAATTGTAGTTCACCAGATGCTGAAGTCAGAATACACCCATTTGGCTGGTATCAAAAGCCTGGTAAGTGTGCACATGACATTTCTGTTTTCTGCACATTAAAGCTTATTATTTGTCTTCAATGTGTAGAAGCTCCAACTTTCAGATGGAGTACCAATTTAGAAGGATCACAAATAGGCGAAGTAGACAAGTATATGCAAGGGAAAGGTGAAATTTAATCTCCGTTTAATAGAAAAGGAAAAGAAATACCTCAAAGATGTATAATTTAATTTCTTAGATTATACAGGAGACTTGTGTCCTATGCAGGAATACAAATATATTTTGTCCCACTGCTCAGTCCTGGTCAGGACATCTTTCTTTGTTTCTCACTGCTTGGTTTATGGTTTAATTGTGTGTGCATATGCATAACTTCAAAAGATGTGTTTTTGCTATGGAATTTAAAATCCACTTTTGTCTGTTTTGGTAAAGAAAAGGCCAAGACCAAGACCAAGTTCCAAGGTAGTGCTGTTTTCTTCAAGCAGTAAGAAGCCATCACAGGTTTAAACAGATGAGAAGTTATGAGAGGTTAGGTTATTACCTCAAAAGGAATCAAAACCACTCCTAGTCATAGTAAATTTTCTTTTCCATAGCAAAACAAAGTCTCTGTTACTTTGTTTAAATATTTCTATGAGTGTGTCATTTTTCACACTCCTTTTGGGTGGGTCTAGTTCTACTTTGTTAAGCTTTGATTTAACATTACTGAAACAATAAGGAAAGCAAATGCCTGTTGGACTCTATCTCCCTTTATGGGAGGATGGCTTGTTATTGAGTCTACGTAGTCAGAACCTTGTTGAACTCCACTGAGAGCAGTGATGTCCCATGGGGCAGATCTGGTGGTGTTGACAGTATCAAGGAAAAAAATAAAATGAGTACTTTTTCCTGCTTTTAAACTCACTTAGTTCTTGCAGGGTAAAGAAGGGCTGACATCCAAGTGGAGAGGCAAGGCATGAAGTGTGAATATATACTGTCCAGGGCATGTGATATAAAGATAATCCAGTTAAAGTTGTGTAGAACTAAATCAGATATCCTGGCAATACACTGCATTTTAGAGTGTCGGTAAACTTAAAGAAAACTTTTATTCACACTGTGTCTGAAATATGAACTCAATCTTGAACTTTTCAAGTCCTGAGCTGGCACTCCACCCACTAGACCATGCATTTCCACCTCTAGTGGGGCAACCCTTGTTGAAGAGTGGAGACAGTATGGAGCTGGGAGGCAGTATGGAAGCTATAGGGAGGGATGAGCTGAGGGTCTCACACAGAGGAAGGAAACAACTGCCCTGATAAATAGGCAGCAGCAGGAGCCCTGTGAGCAGGGGGAGCTGAGAGTCAGCCAGGGGTGAGAATGAAGAATGGTAGAAAGATGAAGTGGAGACAATGGAAGTGTAGAAACACTTCTGCTTTTTGGAATTGTTTTTCCTTTTGTTGGCAAAGAATCAACAAAAAATAAAGGATCTTGCTCACTTCACAGACAGAGAGATGATGAACAGCCTGCTATATATGCAAAGCGAGGAGTGTTAGGAGAGATGGTGACATTTCCTTATGTAGTGAAGAAGCTTCAGATGTGTTTCCACTATAACACACAGCAAGGCACAGGTGTTTATGCAAATAGAGATATTTGCAGACATAAATTTGTATCAGTTTTTCTGGTGTGATGGTGGCCTGGGAACCAGGAAGAGGAACAAGAAACCTCTGAGGCTAAAGGGAAAATGAGTGAAATCTGAAGGAGGAATTTACTGAAGGCAGTGGGATGATAGCATGAAACGGGGTCTCTGGTTTTAGACCACAGTCTTGTCGGAGGAAAGTAGTTGTGCCTCCGCTTTCCATAATATGTTAAGTTGACATGTAAGCTGTTTGCCCACGTGGCTCCTCCGCTCATTATCAGTTTGACTTTGTATTTATAGTCATGGTTGCAGTTCAGGCAACGACAAACATTGTGGTGTGTTAGAGAGAGTTCTGAATAGCTCTAGTTCTTCACTCCTGCCATAGAATCATAGAATATCCTGAGCTGGGAGGCACCCACAAGGATGATCGAGTACAACTTCTGTTGCTTCGTATGACAACACCACAGTTTACACCATGTGTTTGTCAGTGTGAATGGTATCATAAAACTACTGACTTTTTAGAAATATCTATTACTTACATGCTTGGCCAGTACAAAGTGGAAGATGCAAATAGCGAATCTCATCTATCTTCAGCTTCTCTGTGTATAGTAATTTACTATATCTTAATAGAGAATTTAAAACTGATTTGATTAGCCAAAGTGTTTTACAAAATGTGAATGAGCAGAGGAAGCTTCTTGTTTGTTACTTAAAATTACAAAATGTTTAAGGGAATATTAATAAACGAGAAGCTTCGTGTATGGAAAATATGAATGATTAATTGAATTTTAATTTGTAAAGGTTGCTTTTAGAAACTGACTTGTTCCTAATTCCTGTTTTGGTAAATTCCAATTTGCTAATGAAGAAGCAGAGAAAATCTCATGTTTTTTGTGATGCACAAAACCAAATACAGAAAAGGGCATGGAAAAAAACACGGGACTACTGAAATGAGTTGTTCATAAATAACCGCATTTTGAAAAGTGTAGGAATGTTTATAAATATGGAAACTTGCAGAATTCTGGTTTCATGTATGAGCTCAAAAGGGTTAGATAACAAAGCAACCTCACAACCTTACTCTTGTTTGTGGTAAGAAGATGCAACTTTCAGATCCGAGAAGTAATGCTAGAAATACTGAGGTGTTGATTGCATTTTAAACCTTCATTTTTTTCTTCTTTCTTTTATTTTTCCTACTTTTAGCTGACTTGAGGAACACCATGCCTAACCTGTGTCCAACTGTTAGTTTACCTCTTGGGACAGAAAGTGGTAAGTGTGTTCATGTATTCAACTGAAAAAAATAATAGAAAAGGAAACATCCTCTATTTTGTATGTATTACTAAAAGATCACACTATAATGAAATGGTTGTGTTCCTCATGAGTTACTCATTTAGGTGTTCACTCATTGTTATTAATCATATATCATTTAAATGGAAGGATTGTTGTTATCTACAATGCTGGCGTAATATCTCTCAATCTCACTGCCACAAGAGGTCACTGAGGCAAAATATTTGGCAATTTATCATTTAGAAGTGTGGATGCCACATCACTTTCCATGGATATAACTTCATATTTTAGTGCAGTGACCAATGAAGAAAAGCTCTGACAAAGTTAACTCCCCCCTAAGCTGTTTAATGTGTTATTGTCCACTGTTGTGGTGTTTTTAGTGCCTTTCTTGTGGCATCTGGTTCTTGCCAGGATGGCAAGGGATGTCAGATTAGACAAAGCACCAGCAGTTTCTGTCAGTAATGCTGGATTCAAGGAATGACAATGAGTTTTAAAATTGATACAAACAACTGTAATAGAGATGCAAAGTCAAATTTAGTAAATCTGTTTTTCCCCAAAACACAAGATGATGAAAGGGGCAATTCCTCCAGAAATTAATGCACGTTTATACTGCTTTATAACTGGTGGTACATCGGAATGATAACCTGTACTGCCTTTACTCCTTGTTTTTGGCTTCCTGCAAGGATGAGAATATTATCTTGAAGATTATTCCGAACCAGATTGCAAGAAATGTAATATTTGAGGTGTGTGTTGGGTCCCACTTTTGAAGACGTGCTATAACGTGCTATGACACCATCTCTTTTCTATTGTGAAGAAAATTTCTTTCAGTTTTGCTGTAATGAACCTTATGGTATTCACATGCTTTATTTTAAAAGTGGGTGGATCCTCTTAATAAATGAAACTTAACTGTTGTCTTTCAGGCCTTTGTGTCTGTTGCCCCCTAAAAATATATGCAAATTGCCAACAGCTACAGGCTTCCTTGATGTGTCCTTTCCAGAAATACACAGTTTATCTGCTAAATGCTGTGTCTAACGGAAAGGAAGCAGGTTGACAGGTCATTACATAATTCAATTTAACTCTCAAGTTAGACTGAAATTGGCAAGTCTCATCCATCTCTGCCTTTGATTTTCTGTTTAATCTGAACAAGTTTTTTAATACACGTCTGTCCTTAAACTTTATGCAACTGGCCTTGCAAGAGGTGGTTAATATTTGCAAAGAATTTTCAATATTGAGTTCTGAGTTTACTATTAATTATTTTATCATTATGACCACCTGCCATGATCGTGCTCAGACTATTTGTATTTACTAGTAGGATTTGTGCTTTTTGAATGATTGACTTAATGTAATAGAGGGACAACTCCTCTCTTTATAGGTGAATGTAAATAATTTTTGTGTTAAATACTTTGAGAAGCTAGTGTGGTAATGTGTAGGTTGGGCAAGTCAACTCCTTTGCAAACTGTTTTCCCATGAGATATAGAAAAATGCTTTACTAAATCACAGAATCACAGAATCAACCGAGTTGGAAAAGACCTCAGAGATCATCAAGTCCAACCGTTGGTCCAACTCCAGTGCATTTATTAGATCATGGCACTGAGTGTCATGTCCAATCTCAGTTTAAAAACCTCCAGGGCTGGTGAGTCCACCACCTCCCTGGGCAGCCATTCCAATGCCTGACCACTCTCTCTGGAAAGAATTTCTTTCTAATAGCCAGCCTAAATTTTCCCTGACAGAGTTTAAGCCCATGCCCCCTTGTCCTATTGCTGACTGCCTGGGAGAAGAGACCAATCCCCACCTGGCTACAACTGCCCTTCAGGTAGTTCTAGAGAGTGATGAGTTCACCTCCTCTTCTCCAGACTAAACAACCCCAGCTCCCCCATAGGTCTTGTGTTTGAGTCTTGTTGCTCTTATCTGGACCCGCTCCAGCACTTCAACCTCTTTCCTGAACTGAGGGGCCCAGAACTGAACACAGTACTCCAGGTGTGGCCTCACCAATGCAGAGTACAGGGGAAGGATCACTACCCTTGTCCTGCTGACCACGGTATTTTTGATACAGGATAGGACACCATTGGCCTTCTTGGCCACCTGGGCACACTGTTGACTCATGTTGAGCTTCCTGTCAATTAGTACCCCCAGGTCCCTTTCTGCCTGACTGCTAAAGCTCTCTTCCTCCCAGTGTGAAGCTTAGTAGTGATTTTGTCATTTTCCTTTTGTGTTTTTCTTTCTTTAATCTGGGAAAACAGTGACCTAAGCAACACTTAAGGAAATTAGGCTTTTCTATCTGTCACTTGCTTTCTACGCTAGAGATTACCCAGAATTTAGGCACAACAACTGGGGTGCTTGTGCTACTCTTAGTAAAAATCTTGATCTATCAGACCCATTTCCAGTTCATCTTTCCAAATGCAGAGCAACTGGGGATGTCTGTGGTTTGCAAAGGTCTGGTTGACCACCCAAGCGAGCAGAACCTTCCATAAAGAGGCAGGATTCTGGATTAGAATGGTTGTCCTGAGGACAGCAGTCAGGAGAATTTGCCGAATTACAAAGATCACAACTAGTCTGGAAGTCAAATCAGAACTATTGTCCTGTATTTTTTGGGTCTCTGACACCAGTGTGGCAACACATTCAAAATGCAACTGGGCACCACCTGTCCTTCTTATATTCTGCCTCATTTTGATAGTACAAGTACTAGGCTGGTTATTTAGGTCAGATTGCTATCTGTGTCGTGTTGTCAGAAGCTTTGGAAAAATTTAAAAAACATTGTTTCCAAGCTCTTTATGATTATCTATATATTAGTATATGCTATAGAAGATTAGTGTTTTTAGAGTTGGACATCATAGAAAAGCTTGCAGTGACTGAATTTACTCCTGTGTGGTAACCAGATGGTAAATGTGAGAAAATGTCACCATTTAAAGGGCACTGTCATATGTCTATGTACATTCGTGTGTGTGCATGTAAGAATGTATGTATAAAAACATGTATATAAAACTTTCCATCAAAAGATCAGAAAGAGACTTAAGTTTGAATACTTTGTCAGAAGGCTCTGTGAAATAGTGAAGTTAATGCTATGTCTAATCTAGAGTCTGAGTTTACTGAAGCACAATTAAGGCCTATTTTTCAAGTTAATGCATTTGACTGCCTCATTTTCTCATATCTGAGAAACAATACTTGAAAAATAGATAGCCTGAACACACCGGGCAAGTCTGACTTGTTACATTTGGAGCATTTTTTCCCCTGAAGAAGTCAATGTGCTGTGATGACACGGCATATGGAACCATCTGTAGGGAGTTTTAGGTACGATTTGTGACCTTCAGCTATGGGAGGACAGCTGTTATTTTAAGACTGCCTGTGCTGAAAATGTTAACATGTCATGCTGAATTCTCAATTTACTTATGTCAGTATTTAAATAACAACTCTGCAGAGTTCTATGAGTAGGGAGGAATGTTATGTAAAAGAAAAAATTGTCAGGTCTAATAATTAGTTTTGAGATGGAACTTTCTGCAGCCAGCTGTAAGATACAGGCAGATAAGAAAAGTCGTTTATGAGAAATTATGTATTGATATTTTATATTTGTATAATGCTGTTATTCAAATGCACAGGGATTTGACCTATGGAAGTTTTTATGTCTTTCCAACTGAGACTAAAAGAAGCAAAATAATCTATGAGACACGTTACCTGGCTTTTTTGGAAGGAATACTTGTGCTGAAAGCAAACTAGAGAGCCTGAAGATATCCCTGTGCATGTAGAAGGGAGGAGTGACACTGATGAATAACTCCTGCTTTTGAACTTCTTTTATGAGATTTATAAATTGTATACAGTCATTAGCCAAACTTTAATGAGCATTTATGTCTTCAGGTTCCTCAGTTTTAAATAGGATAGGGCTATCTATCTTAGATTTGGCAACTGCTAATAGGCAATGGCCCTTAAATGTTGATCTCTGCATGGAACTAGAGATTGTATATGGATCATATGGGCTCCATTCTCACTCCATTCAAATCAAGTAATTCATTGAGAAACCACCAAGGCATATGGATGTAATGATCTGTGAAGCACTTCCTATTTCTGGCTCCCGTGATCCCCTAATGATTTATAGTCCTTCCCTCGATGCAGGGCTGAGAAGTGGCTTATGGGGTTTTCCAACTTGGGAATAAATTCCCCATCGGGCTATCTCAGCACATGGGGTATTTCCATTCTCAACAGAGATGCTGATGGTCGTACAGGTGCTGATGTAGCTGGCTTCAGTGATTAATAGTACCATTTGTCTTCCTCTTTTCCCCACAATGCTGAGTACCTGTCAGAGAGATCTTTGGTGTGAAACAAAGACCGCCTTTTTTTATCCATCCTTGGGAACTGATTTAGCATGTCCCCATACAGCATATTGGACCTCTGGTGTAGAATTACTCTATCTTTGGTCTTAAGTTTTATTTTTATTCTGTTTGTAAACACGATGATTTTAGCCTTTTGAAAACAGCTTATTTGAAACCTGGATAAATATCTGGTATGTTTTTACTATCCTTTTACTATACTGTTTACTATAATTGGCACTACTGAAAGAGGCAGAAAGCTTTCATTTAACATAAGCATAGCAAGACTGCTTACTGCTAAAGGCCATAAATAACACATTTGTTAGCTTGGAATATGTTTGTCTGAGGTGTGATTATAGTTATTATGCAGCAATTGTAAGAAAATGACTAATTTTGAATTATTCAAATCTCAGTAGATGGACAAAAATGAGAAGCAAATCTATTTTAAAAAGAGTATATTTTTTACAGGTCCACTCTAAGTTGATGATTTGCTGGTTTTGGAGATTGTTGGTATGCAGAAAGGTTAGCAGTCTTCATTGGAAAATAGTCTCTGAATGTTAGAAATACAAAGCACTGAATTCAATCTGGAAGCGTGTTTTTGGCTTGAGCCAGCACTATTAAATATGGCTCACAAATTTCAGAATTAAGATCAGAATTCATGTTTCAACCATAAATTAGGCATACTGAACCCATAGATCTGTTTTATGTACCTCCTTAACCTCACGTTAGCCTCATCTGATTTATGTACATCCTCAAACTCACAAGTTTTATTCTAAATTTAACTTATTTTATTGCACTTCTTTATCTCAGTTTCATTATATCAAATGTCAAATTTTCCAGCAAACTCAGAACTGACCCCTCTTTGCTTCCACTGAAGTCAGTGACGAAACTTTTGTTGACTTTATGGAAAGGATTTTATGATGTCGTTGCCTGTGAAAGTGGGAGGCTGAACTCCATGCCCCCAGGAAATCTATTCCAGTCTTGTGATCCTGTGACTTGAGTGGGAACAGAGTAAGGCCAGTGTGAGTCCTTTTGCAAATCCAGTCTTAAACCTTGCCTACCAAACAAGAACATCTGGAGAAGAAAGGCTCTCTGTATGGAACATCTATAATTTTGCAATAAAAGTTAGAGGGCTGGCTGGCTTCAGAGTGCTGTAATTATCCAATCAAAGCATTTGCCAAAATGTGGTTTGGAAAGTCAGAGCTTAACCTATATATAAACCAGAAATGTCTTCCAGCCCACCAGGTGCACTATGTGTTTTCAGTAGAGCGGTGCCAGTTTGTAGCTGTGTCCATTGTGAGAGCAGTTTCTAGACGAGGTGAGTTTAGATCAGCCAGTTCTGCTGGTGTGTATGGCTGTGGGCATTGCTGGATCTGCTGCCAGGAGAAGGGAAGAAGGAAACAACTAATAGCCAAAATTTCTTTTTCGGCCAGTTGCTGGCTGGCAATGTCCACAGTGCTGCCATGGGTGGCTCTGGGTTACAGGGCTTTGCTCTGTCATTAAAATAGGCATTAGTATTTCTGCACTTATCTGCATCAGGGGGCAGCTGGGCAGAAGGTTGGAAAGGAAAAATACTGGAAGTCTCATTATGTAAATCTGATCTGAGTTTATGAATGCTTCATCCAGGACTGAGAATGAAAAAAAAACTCCACGAACTCCAAAAAATAAACCCATGTGGGTAGTGGGAGGTTGCAAGTGTCACTTTTTGGGGCAAGGAACAAGCAATATAAAATGTGATTTAGGTATGAATGTGGAAGTTTGCATCATGAGTGGTCTCTCTTCTGTGTCTAGCATGGGCTGCAATGTACCAATTGTGTCTTATATGTAGTTAAAATGAATGTTATTAACTTGATTCTATCCCACATAAAGGGATAAATAAAAATATTTTACTATAGAAGTAGGAAGGGTAGCTTGTGATCGAATGCACAACACATTACACGTACCTAGTAATGACCATGTGCACTCACAAGCTTTATTTCAGCACCTTCAAAAGATTTTGCTATAGCAATAAGCTTGTAAACCTCAGGGAAATAGGTAAAGGAGTCCAAATTCAAGTATCAGATATGTAAATCCAAGGAATTTAT
Source organism: Streptopelia decaocto (assembly GCF_964273445.1). NCBI lineage: Eukaryota > Metazoa > Chordata > Aves > Columbiformes > Columbidae > Streptopelia > Streptopelia decaocto. Next base: position 9,134,456 of record NC_138655.1, on the reverse strand, counting down.
TTTGCTTTTGTGGAATTATTTTGTATTTCTTTCCTGAGAGAGTAGAATTTACCTTAGCAAGAATGCTTCTGAATGTTTGACCTGTGGGCAAACAGGCAGATGAGGATTATAAGACTTGCCCAAGGTCACTCAGTGGATCAAGGCAGCTATGGGAAGAGAATCAGAGTGGTGAAGTACCTTCCAAAACCACCAATGCACCCAAAATTGTTGACTTACATTGGAATCCAGACAAGGCTCATTTTTGAAAGAACCACAACTGGTAATTTGAAGCCTTGTGTCTGAACCTGGGGAGATTACTTGTTCCAGCAGTAGGACCTCAGTTACTAGTACAGTACATAATGCAACGTGATAACAGTGCTGTTCTGTAGAAACATATTCATAAAATAAATATTTTCTTGTTATTGTTTTCAGAAAAAAAAAAATGAATTAGTAATTGAAAACACCAACTGGCAAGATATAATCTGGACAAGTAAAACCTAGGGAATCTAGTAGTGCAGGCAGATAGTCTCTGAAGAGGATGTAGTGGTTAATTCTCCATCACTTACAGAGCTGATTTTTAAGTATCTTCATAAATAAATGCCACAAACTGTCACCCTACATGTAGAGGTTGAAATTTTCTGATATGGATCATGCAACTGGTTATATTAGGTGTTTTTAAAATAGAGACAACATTGACAATATAAAATGTAGTACTTTCCACAGGGCTGTGTTCCTGTAAAACAATTGAATAGTCAGTGCTTAAGAGTAAGGAAAATATTGTGCAGTAGGTCTGTTGCACAAGTCAATCTGTGATTTCACAGTCATTGCTCCCTTACTAGTTCAGACTCCCTCTGAAGATAGTATTGATGCCTACTTTGCTACTCGGTGAAGTCAAGTAGGTTTGTGGTCTTTAACATAGAACAGTGCAATATCGAAATATCTTTCATTTCTGCTTAGTTAGGGAATTCCAGCCTCTATCTCTTGGAAAAGTTGCCCTCAAGTATAATAGGAATAGAATGAATTTGAAGTGATTGAAAAGGACCCATGGGACCCAGTGCTGCTCTCTTGCCTCGCTCACACCTGCGCTGTTGGGGAAGGTATATGGAGTATGGTAGGGTTGGTTCATCACTTCATGAATTTGTCCAGTGTTTTCTTTCACAAGGAGAAGGGCAAAGGAGCTAGCACTAAGGTAACAGCTTTGGCAATGGTGGTAGCACATCACTTTTTCAGCTTGTCCTCTGGGAGATAACCCATGCTTGAGTCTCATGGTTGCTTGGGAAGGGTTTAACTTGCAAAAGAAAAGACCTTGAACATCGCCGTAGAGGCCTGAGTTGTGGCTGTTCCTCTATGTTGTCATTAACTATTTGGAATAAAATAATTTTTAAATTATTACAACCAGGCTGGTCTGTGACCTGTTTTGGGTCTTGGTTCTCATCAGCTGGACAAGTATGTCAACACCAGTTTCCAAGCTGCAGCAAGGACATGCTGCAGCCATGACTGTATGAACCCCGGACCCTGCCTTCAGATTTGATGTTGAGTGGTATGGTCACAGCTGTGTTTCTATGAGGGAAGGAAGGAAACTCTGGCCATCTTTGCAAGTCACCCCTTTGTCAGAAGACTAAAAGTAATCTTTAATGAAATGAATGGTCACAATTTTTGCACCTGTGTGCAAAACTGAAACAACAGGTCAAAATCTGTTCACCAGGAATTTCAAGGCAACAGCTAACTCAGCTCCGTCCTCACCCTATAATTACATGGAAAGGGTAACACCAACCTCCTGTTTAGGACTCGGTGGCCACAGCAGGGCCCTTTTGCTTTTAAAACATATTGAACTGTTGAAAAGAACTAGAATAATTAAAGGCCCATTCTTTCCCAAGCCTTCTTTTTTGACTTCTGTGCGCAAAATTGAGACCCTGCAGATATTTTTATCCGTTTGTGCATGCAAAATGAATGTTTGTGGTATTTTTTTTAAAAATCCACTGTGAGACAGAGAATATTTTTTTGGTGAATACTAGAGTCAGTATGTATGTGTATATATATGCTCAGACATGTATATGCATGTGTACATGTACAGAATCATAGAATGGTTTGGGTTGGAAGGAGCCTTAGAGATCATCTAGTTCGAACCCCCTGCCATGATCAGGGACTCCTTCCAGTAGACCAGGTTGCTCAAAGCCCCATCCAGCCTGATCTTGAACACTTCTAGGTATGGGGCATCCATAGCTTCCTTGGACAACCTGTTCCAGTGCCTCACCACCCTCATGGTGAAGAATTTCGTCCTTATATCTAATCTAAATCTACCCTCTTTCAGTTTACCTATATCACTACATGCCCTTATAAAAAGTCCCTCTCCAGCTTTCTTGTTGGTCCCCTGTAGGTACTGGAATGTCTCCCTAGAGCCTTCACCTCTCCAGGCTGAACAACCCCAACTCCCTCAGCCTGTCCTTATAAGACAGATGCTCCAGCCCCCTGATCATCTTTGTGGCCTCCTCTGGAGTCAGTCCAGAGTACATGTAACTATATATGTTTGTATTTATGTTTATACACGTGTATATTTGCATATATACATATTTGTGTGTATGTGTATATATACGTATGAAATAAAATTAAATCTTAATTAACTGGTTGTTAAATGGCTTTAGAACAGTTCATAGAATCTAATGTAATTCTGTCTAGGAAACCAAAATTATAAAAATAATCCTTGTGACCTTAAAAAAAAGTCAGCGAACGTGTGAATGTTGCATGTGCTTTTGTGGGAATTGGTTGATTGGAAGGTTGGTAAGGGAAGTAAAGACAAAAGATAACATTTGTGAAAACTGCTGTCTCATTTTCACTTAGTCTGCAAAGTGGGGACTTGTTCTCTGAATGCAGATGTATACAAGCAACATAGACATCTCCATTTTAACTACTCACATGAGGTTCCCTATACAGACAACATGAGCATCTGGTTCATAATTGGTGGATTCCTGGGTGTGATTCATCTCATCCTAAAGCAGACATCGAAAGCAGAATGCAGATATGGTATAGTAAAAGTGTCTGTTCCTCCTGGTAGTACAAGGAGTCTGGTGTGATTAACTCAGATGTAGACAACTACCTTGCAGGTGACTGAGGTGAAGTCTACATTAAGAAACCAGCTCCTGTTTGAGATACAGATGTGGATATTTGCTGGAGATTATGGGATTGCTCAGTCACATGGAGGATCCTCACTTGCTTTCCAAGGAATTAGTGGCCATACCTGCTCAGGAACTTGTGTACAAGCATTGTGACCTATGTTCTTTAATATAATTAGGCCTGTTCAGAAACCTTTTATTTAAATCAGTTGGATTTAGATGCAAACCTGGATGGAGTTGCTCCTGATCTATCTATCTACTAAATTAAATCTATCTATCTTTTATAAACCTAGTTGTAGATGACCTCTGAAGATTAGACTGGATCCTCTAGTCAATCAGAAAACTTTCAATATTATATTTAATTTATTCCCTGTTGATGCAAAGGAAGATGGAAGTCTTTCACTGAGGAACCCTTCAGTACTTTTACCTCTGTATTGTTTTCCTCTAAAGTTTTGTTTTGTTTTGTTTTGTTTTTCTGAATTATCTGGTTTTATTATTATTATATGGTTAATTTTACAGACTATTTGGATAAATGGCAGCCCTTAAATGTGTCCTCTGTTCTCCTGGATTCATCCATCTCAAACTTTGAAGTTGTGCAAGTTAGTAGAGATATATCCAATGACTTTTCCACTGCCAGAGAATTTTGTCTATCCGGTAAGAAATGGTTATTCATCACTTTACAGAAAATATTACCTGTTGAGACACCAAGAACAGCTTCTCCCTTCCCTCTCTGCCTCCCCTTTCTTACACAGATACATTGATTTTACTTATTTTTAAAGAATACCCTAGTGTCTGTGATTTTGAGAGAAGGGACCTGAAATAATTTATTTAATGAAAGATACAATGAACATAAAGTCTCATAAAGTGGTTAAGTAGTTTTGACATCTCTTGGGTGCAGAGACCTCTTGCTTCTCCAGGCATTGTACAACTTGGAGAATATTGTAATGAATAATTAAAGGGACAATGTCATTCTTTTCTAAATAACAGTTAAGTGAGACAGATGGAAGCCACCTTCCATTATCTAAAGTAACCTGTAGTTGTGGTGCGTGAAGGCAGATTAATTGAGAGCTGGGATGAAGCAGGAGTTGGGCTGTAGTAAAAACAAAGTGACTGCTTTAATCAACAGCCTGACTAGATGGCAAAGAGCCATTTAAATTAATATGGCTGGAAAACTCTCAAATGCCACAGAGCAGTCAAATGATGGCTCCCACCTACTGCAGATGGACTTTGGAATGGTCCCATTTTCCGCAGCGGCTGGTCCTCACCTTATGAAAGTGAGCAGTGTAATTTTTTTTCCCTTTTTGCCATAACTTTTTGAAGGAGGGTCTCTAAAGGAAAAGTGTTGGAAATCCACCTCTGAGAACACACCGGGACCAGTGAAAGGATCACTTTTCTTATTCTGAAACCTTCCCCTAGGGCTCCCTGGAGACTGTTGGAATTCAGCTGAAGTTCTCAGTACTTTATTAGAAGATGCTATTCTTCCCCTAAGAGCTGGGATACTGTTTCTCTTGCTGTACTGCTCCATTTTAAAGCCAATATAACCTTTTGTTCTTTGGCTATTTTGGAGAATAATCTGGGAATCTGGGGACTTTACATCCCTTCATTCTGCTCTGCAACAGAATCCTTGTTGTTTGACCTGTCATAAAACCTTTATTTTAAGTATCTTATAACAGTGTCATACAAAATACTTTGAGAATACATGTTTACCTGCTCTTTTTCTTTATGTTTCACCTTACAGCTTGTTCAAAGAACCAGTCGTGTACAGTGGTTACCCTGGAAATCCAGCCTTCAGCAATAAGATGTCTTTTCTACCCTGATACGCAGATGTGCACACATGGCCTGCAAGGGCACAGCTGCTGGGTTTTACTCAAAGAGCCAGCTACTTATGTCTATAGGAGACAAGGTACAAACAGGTTAAGGCAGGAACTCAACCCTGGTGGGCTGTGCACAATTCTCATCAGTGTGTGTGAGGAAATCCTCAGTAGGCATAAAGCAGTATGGATGTCTCTTAGTCATCCGTTGCTGTTTCAGTGCAGTTACAGCCAAGTTGGATGGGAAAACGTCCCCAAACGTTTTTCACAGAAGTGCACAGAATCATAGCGTTATCATCTAGTATTGAAGCAGACATAGTAAAGGAAGCTGGGTCTGTAAAAGAAGTTTTGGAAAGTGCAGAATGTTAAAAATGAACAAAAAAGAACATCAAGAAAAGTCCAGCTCCTTCTTCGTCTGCAGTAGTTGTTTCTGTGTGTTCTTCCCTCTAACTTCTGAGAATAACATCAAGCATGTTGAAAACTCACTGTCAATCGAAAGTCTTAAGGACCATCTCTGGAGAAACAAAACAAACAAAAATGCCCCAAACCAAGATGAACTCATATTTTTAAGGAAGTGAAAATTATAAATAGATAAAGAGAAGTTGTGTAGAGATGTAAAAATTCTATAGTTTGGCTATGTCTTCATTTCAAGCTCTAAGTTTTTGTTGTCTTTTTCCTTGATTTTTAAAAGATATTGCTTTATTTTGGTGTAATACTGATACTTTCTTTTACTAGAAGTGATTACAAAAAAGGCAACAATAAGCAGGGGAGGAAATAAATATTTCCTTGTCTGCTCACTGATGTTTCTGTGAAGAACTGGCAATCAATGAGAAGCTTCTAAGTTCAGACTTGATGAGAGAATAAGGGATTTATCATTATCAAGTGAAGAAAAATCACAGATTGAGACATGAAAGCTAGACTTATGTGTTTGTAAATTTATGTACAGTTTTGATTTTAGTCACTTGACTTAGTATTTGATTCCTGTGTATAAATAAATAGTTTTAGGAGAGAAATAGGTATCATTTAGGTATCATTTAGCTCTGTTTTAACGTAAGGCATTATTGAAAAACCTCATCTTTGGATAGATAACTAATGATTCAGGTAATCCTTATATAGAAAAGAAAAAATGGTATCAAACTATAATGCCCTATTTCATAGTATTTCAAAACTATTTCATAGTTTTCTGCAAGCAAAAAAAAAATTCAGATAACAATTACATTTGATGTCAAATGTGTAGATACTGGTGTAAGTTCTGTGGAATAAAATGGCAGTATTCACAGTAGAATATAGGGCAAGAGATGGTGATGAAAGCTGTACCCCAAAGTCTGCAGCTTAAAGTGAGCACTTGCACTGGTGATTCCCACTCCAAGAACAACAATCCCACATGGAGCTGTAGGGAATTTGGACATGAGTTGTGCTCATTGCCTTCTGTTGAAACTCTTTTATTTTGCGTGGTGAAACAGTCACTGGAAAAGGGGACTGAAGTGCAAATCTTTCCTGGTGAGAGCCCAAACCAGTGAGCTCTGTGGTTATCTTTCCTCTCTCTGACTTGCTGTAAACATTTAAATCTTTAACATTGTGCTTTTTAGAGTCGGGGGAGAAGGACAAGTCTGAAAATCTCTCTCCCTTTTTGTAGAAATGCTTAGATTTATATTTTAATGCAATGTCTTATCTGGAAGAAATGCTTGAATAAAGGTTTGGAAAGTTAAATGTTCCTATCCAGCAGCTAATATCTAGCACAGCATGAAGTATTTTGTATGTTTCATTTAAAGAAGTGAATTAGACACTTAACAGTTTAAAATTATGAGAAAATGGATGAATATTAATTTCTGAAATGGTACTAACTTGAAAAAGCAAATTATTTTTCCTCTGCTCCCTCCCTGATAGATTTATTCCTGCCCATTTCTGAATTGGATTTAACCCCATCTGTGTACATCTCATCCCATGGAGATCTGATGGGCAAATCCCAGGTGATCCGCATTGGCTCAGAGTGGAGAAATATCAGCCAGTTCCTGGGGATCCCATACGCTGCACCTCCCCTTGCCGAGAGGCGCTTCAGTCCTCCAGAGCCGTTTGCTTGGGTGGAAACCTGGAATGCTACTGCAGCTCGGTAAGAAACCCCTTTGATCATCTGCAGAAGCGCTTGTCTGTCCAGGTGTATGAAAGTAACTGGAGTGATGACCATGGTATTCATGTCCTTTCTTGCAAAAGGACCTATAGGGTACATATTAATACAAGTTTGGGACTTTGTTTTGCAAAAAGAATAATTTCTCCATCTACATGTGAATGCATGCATGCACCTCAAGAAAATAGTCAGATTCCAGTACATTGCCTTGAATCTATGCATAACCCCCCACCGACTGTCTGCTGTTAATCCATTTTCATTCTGAGGATTTATACAGGTTTTTATAATATTTATGAAAATGCATTTTTTCTGCTGCTGAGCTGTACATTTGTAGAGTATTTAATCAGAGGCATTTTAAGCTGTGGGCCTCATAGAAATTCCCTGCCTAGTAGTGTCTAGGACATCGAGCGTAAGGACACAGGTAGTCTTTTCTGTCCAAATACTATTAAAAGGCAAATACTTGCTAAATGGCTTGGACAGAAATACAGAAATTGTAAACATTTTAGGTAAAACCTTAAGAGGAAATGAGTGCTAGGAACTGTATTAGCAGATGGACTAAATTTCTCCTAAGTCCCTGAGTCTAATGTTTCCCGTTGGCTGGTCCTGGCTCTCCAGAGCTGTACAGACGTCACTCGCAGTGAGTTTAGGTTGGAAGCACTCTATAGACAGAGCCTTTGTGGTCATGATTGTGTTTCCTTTACTCTTTCGGCATTAATATTAATTTTGTTGCACTGGGGAAGTAAAATGATGAATTGTGAATGTGTATTTCTCAATTAAAGAAAAGAGGGTTTGTGTGACAAGGGTGGTTGTCAAGAGGATGTGACCAGACTCTTCTCAGTGGTGCCCAATGACAGGGTGAGGGGCAACGGGCACAGACTGAAGCACAGGAGGTTCCATCTGAATATGAGGAGAAACTTATTTAAGGTGCCAGAGCCTGGAACAGGCTGCCCAGAGAGGCTGTGGAGTCTCCTTCTCTGGAGACTTCAAACCCACCTGGACACATTCCTGTGTGATCTGCTCTGGTGAACCTGCTTTAGCAGGTGGGTTGGACTGGATGATCTCCAGAGGTCACTTCCAACCCCAACCATTCTGTGATTCTGTGACACTACTTCGTATATTTGTACTGCGGAACCTGTAAAGACAGTGGATTCCTTAAAAACAAACAAACAAAACCAACCAACCAACCAACCAACCAACCAAAATAACCCCTAACCACCACCGCCACTAAAACAAAAACCACACACAAAAACCCCAAACAAAAACCCAACAAAACAAGCAAAAAACAAGAAAACCCACAGAAAACCAACCCATTACAACAAATATAAATGCAGCAATGAGAAACAAGATATGAAAGTGGAGTGTTTTTTATAGGGTCTTTCTCACAGTGAATTGCTGTCCATGTAATAGAAACCAAACTACAGAGGACATGAAAGAGCAACCCATACTACACATGTACAGAGGAAACTGGTACACAAGAGCTGGTACCTCATCAGGTTCCTATCAATAAAAAGCAGACTGTTTCCTGACAGACATGAGGAGCTGCAAGGGAAAACAAACAAACAACCCAAACCAAAAACAAAACCCCAAATTAATAGAAACAAGAAATGGCAGATTGAGGATGCAGAACAGTGAAAAAGAGAGTCTGGTGGAAGGACTCAGTGAACTTTCTGTAGAAGGAGTTGCAGAAGTGAGCATTAAAGCTGACTTTTAGTGATCTGAGAGATTCTAAGGTAGCTAACATGGACCTGAAGTCTACTGAGATCCTTCAAGCCATGTAGTCCTCTTCAATTCCTGGCACCTGGAGTGGTCCTCATGTGGTTAGTGATGAACTATGTGAGCCAGCTGATCTGGCCAAAAGCTTACATGGTTAAGGACATGATAGATTTTGCAAGAGAACTGGTAGAATGGTACCCTGCAGAGGTGCCATGAATCAGCATCTGCTTGGGTGGAAATACACCCTGAGACTACAGATTTAGAGACCCATTAGCTCTGTGGAAGCTGTTTGGTCCCTCCATCACTCAGGATTTGTCTCCAGATGTTTCTAGCGAAGCCTGTGGTGAACCAAGTGAAAAGAGAGGTAGGGTTGTCTTGAGGAGTTGAAAGAGCATCTGGCCTTTGGTGGTCTCATCCTTCAGGTTTCACCTGAGTTGTGGAGGTGTTAAGAGCATAACCACAGCAGCCACGCAGCCTCGAGTATGTTTCAGGGATCTGGTGACACATGGTTCTTTGTTTGCTCAGGTGCACCATGATGTTAGGTTGGCACACACACCATCAGCTCTTCGTGTCTGCAGCAGCAGATGTCTGCTAGGGCTTTGGTGAGATACATCTGCCCTTGTGGTATCTTTTGAAGACATGGCATTGCAGTACAAGCCTGGCTAGGATTTTCAAAGCAATTTAGGGACTTTAATCTGCTCTTATCTCTTGAATTCTCAGTGCTTCCTTTGACCAGTGTAAAACTTGGATGTTATCTTGTATTGTTAATTTATGTTTAAAAAAGTAATTCTTTGAGCTTAGCACCATGGAGATGGACTTGCAGAATCAGAGGGACCTCAGTCTCTGTTTGTATGAAAGAGTGTTGACAACTATGCTTTTTATGACTCTGGTTGGGTGTCACACAATATTTGTATATAAGAAATTCATGTTAGCACGGTGACATTACTTACAGAAGATAAGTATTTAATTATTAGCCTGGAACAGATAAAAGATTCAAAATAAAACCACCAGAAAAGCCCAACCAAACCAAAAAAAGCCGACAGAAACAAACAACCCTGTTGGAGTCTCCAGCTGCTGGAGGAGCGGTGGACTTGCCTCAGCAGGTGGCAGCCTTTCCCCAGAGTGGGTCCTGGCATGAGGAGATCCTGGGAGCTGGAGGTGCTGAGGATCTTGATGAGTTGCTAAATAAAAGAAAGAAAAACAATTGCCATGAGCATGGGTGATGATTCCTTCTGCCCTGTGGAAAGTTGTATGATTTATAGCACTAGACCTGTTGTCCTGGCTGGGTTCCTACCTGGGAATTTGTATTTTGTCTGCCTAACTGCTTGAGCAGTTTTGGTTGGAGATGATGTGTTATCTACATCAGTGTGAAAGCTATTGAGTGATATCGCCATCCTAGAAACCCCCCTTATGGAATGATTTTGTAGAATTGCATTGAAGCTGGTTCTTTTTTAATTTCATTTTAAGTTTTTTGGTAGTTTTCTATTAAATTCTTCATACGTTCAATATAAAATTTTACAAAGGCATTAAAAATAATGATTTAGATACAATTATCTGAGATATTACACTCTTTTCCATAGCCTCTTCTGGCTTCTTCCCTCACAACTTTAGATGCTTTTCCATAACTCGTTATGTGATATAAATATGGTTGTGAAATAGAAGGAACTGGCTTGAAATTAACTTATATCTGAACTTCAAAAGTCATCCACTTGGTTCTTGTCAGGGAGAGAGAACTCAAGTGTGTGAATCTCATACAGATGATGGTTAGAAAATGATTTTCTGTATGTGGCTGGTTGAATTCCTATTGAAAGGTTACTTAAACATTGCTGGGCACTGTTAATGATCAGCTATGACATTTGGAGCAAACAGATTTTTAAAATGTGTTAGAATTTTAAACTTACCATATTTTCTCACAGATCATTAAAAATTAAAAGAAATATAAATAAGTGTAGCCTACATTTATTAGAAATTAAAATAAATAACTGGCATTTCAGCAGAAGAGTGGGTCACATAGGTGTACAGGCAATAGCGGGGGAGAACTGTGCCTGAGACGCCCAGTCTTTCTCCCCTCACATCTGGTGCTGATTTCGTTCAGTTTCTGTAAAGCGTGAGTTTTTTGAAGGTTTATTTTCAAGTTCTAAGGCTGGTTTGCTGAGCAGAGGATTCTAGACATGAAAATGCAATATGTTTTTTGTATATGTGTGTACAAAGTCATGAATATGTTAGTAAGGTATAGGTAGGCATAGTTTTAAATATGATGGAGATCTAGAGATTTAAAGATTGTATAAACTCAGTGCATCAAAATACAAGGAAATAGCAACAGTGGAGAAAGAGTGCAAGCCTTTTTATTGTTATTTTCCCAATTTGTGTCTCTAGGGCAGCTTGTTGGCAGCCAGGAGATGGAGAGGCCCCACCATATTCTGTCAGTGAAGACTGCCTATATCTGAACATCTTTGTTCCTGCCACCACTGTAAGTAGGACATGAGTCAAATTCTTTTGGTAGCCAAGCGTTGTCTCTTTTTAAAGTACCTTTAATTGTCATGAATGATTGTTTTTTATGTGGTGTTTGCAAAGCCCTGCAAGGTTAAATTAGGCATTCTGTTGTTTGTATTGGTGCAAGAATATTCCCCATAGGCTTTCAGTGAGCTGTGTTTGGGTAACTGGGAGGGTAGCAAATTAAAAAGCTAGAAATAAGAGAGAGACAAAGAGGGAAACAAAACACAAGAAGGAGGTGGCAGCAAAGGAGGAGGAATTAAGGACAGATATGGCAGTGTCCCTGAAATTAGACCATTTGACCAGGACACGATAATACAATACAACCAGTCACATCAACACCACCAGATGAGCTACAGCAGAGCAGGTTCTTTTCACCCTCATCTTTACTGGTTCCCTGTTGAAATCCATGGGAGCTGTTGAGGAATGAGGGTAGCAAGAAATGCTAGATTCGTGCCCAACCCACAGGATGTAAAAATAGATGTTTTAAAGATGACTGGGCCGATGGTACAACCTGAAAAATTGTCGTTTGAAAGCTCTTGAATTTCTTATTCTAAACAGACGTAAAATCAATTTTCAAGTTAGAGCCAAGCTTAGATGATTGGCCAAACCCCTGGGGGGCTTGGGATAAAGATGCTGAATAACATTTGAATCCTATTGAAGAGTGGGCCCAGAATACAAGAACAGAGATTTTCTTTCTACAGAAGTGGTAAGAAGGTGACAATAGTTATAATAGAAATGTATAAATCTGTCATACTGCTTGTTTGGAAAAAGCTGGTCTAGCAATCTGACAGAGACACACGGAGTTGCTTGCAGGCCCTTTTAATCAACAGGAGGACCAGCAGCCTGTTCTGTCCCTGCAGCACCAGACTGTAATTTTGCCCTGAATACAGTCGTTGCTTATTGAAAACATCAGGTCACTGTCCCAGGCAGTTTGCCATCTCCACTTAAGTGCTGCTTTCAAGATAGCTTATTTGAAAGCATTGCATATTCTGCCATCTGATAGAATAAACAGGCTTGTCTTTTGTCCTTGGCAGTACTGAGAACTGAATCTCTCCTGTGTTTTGTAGAGGTGTAAGGTAGAAGTAGGTCTGGTCAAATCAATCAGTTTCACATGTGTAAGTCTAGCCCAAGAGAGAACCAAAACTTCTGTTTTTGCAGAAGTAGCTGGGAGCAGAAGGCATGGCATTTTCCTGTTTCTTTTTTGTGGTGAGCTCTATTTTTTACTCACATACAGAGAGCTATAGTTATATATTTTCAGCCCATGGAAAGTTAAATTAGCTAGTAAATTCAGAATATAAAATCTCCTGGAGAGCAGCAAATACAAAAGTCGTCCAGAAGCATTTTGAGCCTGAACAAGAACATGGTGCAGGAACTGCTGCCTGCCACCAAAGGACTCTTTAAGTGTCAAGGAGTGAAGAAGGTGAATGAGATCACCTCATTTTGCTTCCATAGCTACATGTGCCTCATAACCCTCCAAATAAAACTGGCACTTCTGAGAGACTTTTTTCCACTTATAACCATCACCACCTGTCACACTAGCAAAGTTGTGCTTCAGCTTGGTTTGCAAAGGGTTCAAATGTGAGATCAAGAGCTGAAACTCTTCACTGAATAAGAATAAAAAGTGTACGCTCTCTCTTCCCATCCTCTGCAGGTGTTATTCCCATTGACCTGGGTAACTATAGCCTGGTCAGCTTCACCTCCATCCCTAGAAAGGTGATGGAACAACTTATCCTTAGCACCATCTCAAGGAATATCAAGGATAAGAGGGTCATTAGGGGCAGTCAACATGGCTTCACCAAGAGGAAGTTGTGCTTGACCAACCTCATAGCCTTTTTTGAGAACATAATGAGGTTTGATAGATGATGGCAAAGCAGTGGATGTGGTCTGTCTTGACTTCAGTAAAGCATTTGACACAGTCTCCCACAGCATCCTTACAGCTAAACTGAGGAACTGTGGACTGGATGATCAGGTAGTGAGGTGGATGGTGAACTGGCTGAAGAAAAGAAGCCAGAGAGTCATGGTCAATGGTGCGGAGTCTAGTTGGAGGCCTGTATCTAGTGGAGTGCCTCAGGGGTCAGTACTGGGACCAGTACTATTCAATATATTCATCAACGACTTGGATGAGGGAATAGAGTGCACTGTCAGCAAGTTTGCTGATGACATCAAGCTGGGAGGAGTGGCTGACATGCCAGAGGCTGTGCTGCCATCCAGAGGACAGGCTGGAGAGTTGGGAAAAAATTGATGGAATATAACAAGGGAAAGTGTAAAGTCTTGCATCTGGGCAGGAACAACGCCAGGTTCCAGTATAAGTTGGGTAACGACCTGTTAGAGAGCAGTGTAGGAGAAAGGGACCTGGGGGTCCTGGTGGACAGCAGGATGACCATGAGCCAGCACTGTGTCCTTGTGGCCAGGAAGGCCAATGGTACCTGGGGTATATTAGGAGGGGGGTGGTTAGTAGGTCGAGAGAGGTTTTCCTTCCCCTCTACTCCGCCCTGATGAGACCACACCTGGAATATTGTGTCCAGTTCTGGGCCCCTCAGTTCCAGAAGGACACGGAACTGCTGGAGAGAGTCCAGCACAGGGCAACAAAGATGCTGAAAGAAGTGGAGGATCTCCTGTGTGAGGAAAGGCTGAGGGAGCTGGGGCACTTTAGCTTGGAGAAGAGGAGACTGAGGGGTGACCTCATTCATGTTGATAAATATGTAAAGGTTTAGTGTCACGAGGATGGAGCCAGGCTCTTCTCGGTGACAACCAATGATAGGACAAGGGGCAATGGATACAGACTGGAACACAGGAGGCTCCACTTAAATATGAGAAGAAACTTCTTCACAGCGAGGGTGACAGACACTGGAACAGGCTGCCCAGGGGCGTTGTGGAATCTCCTACTCTGCAGACATTCAAAACCCGCCTGGACACCTTCCTGTGTAACCTCATCTGGGTGTTCCTGCTCCGGCAGGGGGATTGGACTAGACGAACTTTTGAGGTCCCTTCAATTCCCTGACATTCTGTGATTCTGTGATCATTCCTGCTGCACTCAATTATTTACAGAGTAATTTTGTACAGTAGTGTAAGCACTTGAGGTTGCCTGGCTCAATAGAGTTTAAATCTATCCTTGCCAAGTAGCTCATTAAGTGTTTTGCAGAAATATGGAGAAGATAGTTCTGAATATCATGAAGCCTTTCAGACTTCCATCTGGCTTGCAGCTTTCTGGTGGATGCTGAACTTCACTCACCTTGGGGATTTGCTCATGGGACCTAAGCCTTTGCAGGCATGAAACCATGGTGGAGCTGCTGGGCTCCCTAGAAGCCATTTCCCCACTATCTAAGCTGGGAAGCCATCTGACCATGTACCAGCTGGAATTTTTTGCACTGGAACAGGCTATACAGAGAGGTTGTGGGGTCTCCTCTGCAGACATTCAAAACCTGTCTGGACACATTCCTGTGTGATCTGCTCTGGTGAACCTGCTTTAGCAGATGGGTTGGACTAGATGGTCTCCAGAGGTCCCTTCCAACCCCGTACATTCCATGATTCTGTGATTTTACACCTCTAAGTGTGGTTGTCTGCACTTTGTTTGGAGCAAACCCCTGCACTTGGCAGTAGCAGTGTGGCAGCTGTGGCTTGTCTGCGAGGAATGTGCTGGCCCCACACTGCCCGGCTGCCACGTGTCCCCCACTGCAGCCTGACACTGGTGATGCCACATCTCAGCCTGGTACCAAGGGACTGACTCCACCAGGCTTTAGTAAAGATCTTGTGTTTCTTCGGCCTCAGGGGTTTGATTGCAGTGGTTGGTTGATTTTTGTGTCAGAACAAGGCTTGGAGGAAATTCGCTTCTATTCAAAATATATTACCCAGCAACTAATATATAGTAAAAAATTAATTAGCTACCAAATATATATATATGATGATTATGACATGAAATATACTGTGAGACATAGTTCACTTGCATTATGCTGTGCTCTTAAAATAGCTAATAAGAGCTGGGAAGGCAATTACATTAAACAGCTTTAATCTATAATGCTCAAATCCATGAGTTCTGAAATTGAAATCCCTCGAGATTAAACCCCAAATTATTTTTCATAATATTTTACCTTTATGTGGGAGTGGGATCTGTCATTGCTTGATGCAGACTATAAATGGGAATGCTGCATCCAGACATTTGGCACTAGGCACAGCCCCAGTGCTAAATCGTCCCCCAAATTGCTCCATATCTGTTGCAGCAGGCTTTGTTTTGTGGTTTTTAACTTTTATGTCCTGTCTTTGCCTTTCTTAAGCTTTTCATCACTACAGCATTGGGTAAAGTCACTCAGCATAATGTAATATATAACTCAGAGGGCAGCCGGAGGTCATGGTACCATGCAGGCTGAGAACACATGGGAAATGCCTAGTTTGAACCTCAGGCTTAATGGTGCTGAGCTGAGGGGACAGAGCAAGCTCAACGTTGCATTTCATACTATTTTAGCTGACATGGCTCCATGTGGTTGTATTTTAGAATGAATTTCTATGTGAAAACAGATTCTTCCATTTTTTTTCTTTACCCCCATCTCTCTCTCTGTGCTGCATGTGGTGCAGAAATGGGAACTGGTGACCAGGCACTATGAATTAGGCAATTTCTATTCAGGAGCAGAAGTTCCTGTGAGAGAGCAGCATTTTTTAGTGCATGCAACTTCTGGGGTTCTCTTGGTAACACTATCTTGTTCACAAGAAGGCTCTGATATGATTTTCCAGTTAGGTGTGAAGAGTGCATGCAATCATGACAAATTAGGTGCAGCTGAGGAGATTTTGCCTCCTGTCCTGTAATTTTGCAGAAGGCTGCAACCAGCACTTCTCTGCTGCTTCTCCCATACAGCCAGTTGCTTTTTTGCTGGAGACATCCTTTGCCAGAGCAGATGGGACTGCTGTGTTTAGCTAAACTCCATCCAGAAAATAACAGCAGCAGAGCCCAATGCCCTCTAGCTGCAGTGAAAAACAAACCTCAGATATACTTTGATGCTGCTGCAGAGGCCACCGGCCCTTCTTTGAAAAACACCTGCAGCTGCCAAAGCACGAAGTGGGATGGGAGAGTGTGTGTGACCTGCTGCTGAGCAGAAGACAGAGGAGCCTCTTTTAGGATAGTCCTAAAGTGGGCGATGAGGGATGGAAGTGCTGAACGGAAAATTGAGGTTACACTTTGAAAAAAGCTTTGTAGCATTGGGGCAAGTTGTTCTGCTTTTTGCAGTGGGAATTAAAAAAAAAAAAAAAAAAAAAAAAAGGGAAAAAAACTTAACAAGCCCCCTCTGTATGTTTTACTGGTATTTATTCTGAGTATCATCTTGTCAGAGCTGTAATCTGGTAAATGCTGAGGTTTCCCAGGCAGTTCTGCTTTCGTGCTGGTTATGCAGCAGCAGCCCAGCTGCAGCCCTGCTGTATGTGCAAAGGGGGTCCACAGAGATGCGGTGCTGCTTTTGGGTAAAAACCTCAGTTTCTGCACAAAACCGTGTGACTTGGCTCTGCAAGGAGTACTCATTGTAGCTCCTTCCCATCCCATGAGTCCCGCTGGACTCTCTCAGGGCAGAGACTCTCTGTACTTCATGAGAAGCGAGTGTCTCCCATGCAGAGACAAAGTCTTTGCTGCAGGACCCTGTATTTATTAATATCTAGTAGGGGAAAACCTGCATGGGGATTGAAGGAGCAATGTGAGCTCTTGTCAAGTGAGATTTTTGAGACGAGGCAATGTTTAAATGCTGAAGACTGGGGAATAGGAAGCAGCCCTGCACAGCTATTGAGGTAGTCCTGCTCAAGATGAAGCAACCAAAGAGGCCTTTTTCTTCTCCTATTTCCCAATTGTTTGAACTTTTCCTGTGTGTTTGTCTAAAGCAGACATGTTACAGCAAAGACAAGCCCATCACATGCTCAGTGGCCAGGGCAACAGGATGGGTCTGCCTGGAGCTCACCTGGAAGAGTTGTTGGCTGGTGGAACACAGTGGTGCCATTAAATCCTGGACACAGTCTTCTCTTTAATGGTACACAGATCAGTGTGGACAATTTAGCCCTAGGATTTCAGACTGATGGCCAGATTTTATTACGGTCACTATTAAAGAGCTGTGAATGACTTAGATAATTTTAATGGGGAAGATGCTTGTGTTCTCATCAGTGACTTACAAAAGCAGTTTGGTACAGGAATATTAACCTGGTTGTTGTCATGACAGGTCAAAAACATGTCAGTGCTGCTGTTCTTCCACAACGGAGGGAGTTACAGTGCTGAGGCAGGAAAGACAACCATAGATGGATCGTACCTAGCTGCCATCAGTAACATCATTGTGGTGACTGCAAACTACAGGGTCGGTGTTTTTGGCTTCCTTAGTACTGGTAAGTCATGGATTTCTAGGACAAACACAACTATGGGCTAAATTACATCCTATAACACTTCTGTTTATATATATTTTTTTAAGAAAAAAAGAGGTAATTTTTTTTTTTAAATTTGAGAAACCTGCATCTTTCACTGTTTTTTTTGAGGGGGGAGGTTGAGGGAGGGTAAGGGTGAGGAAATAGCCAAGAAATTATGGAGATTTGATCTGAAGAGAAAGGAGAGAGACTGGAGGCAAGGACACAAGGACGAACAGAAGCCAAGTATCTATATCAAAGGACTGGCTAGACTTCTGTTTGCAGATGAAACTGTGGATATTGGGTTTTGTAGACAGGTTTTGAAGAAAGGTTAGGCATTAAAATTCCTGCTAACTACAGTTGCCTGTCATTGTAGACATGGTTTTCAGTGTGTCCAACTTCCAGCTGTTCCATCTGTGAAATTTTGCTAATTCTCAATTATGCCCATGTCAGAGTGGGGAAGAGGCAGGGAGAGATAACTGCACGTTGCTGGTAAGAAGGACGTGAAAGTATGGAAAGTACAGCACCAAGATAGTTGGTTCGTTCCTCAATAATTCAGCCCAACTTTTCTGAAGGACTTGCCATGTTTAATTTCAATTCTATTAGCTCCTTTCACTGTCTTGAATGTGACCGAATGTTTGTAAGTTTCCTATTCGCAACTCTTCCCCGTGCACTAGTGTAAAGGACACTTTTGCTCTCCTGTTGTCTAATAACAATTGTCATTAAAAATTATACAAATTCCCATTGCATATAGGATTTTACGTTGTGCAAAAAGTCATCTAAACATGAGATTGCACTGTCATGCTTCCCTGCTGATCTCTGGGATTTTTTCATTTTAACTTTTATTAGATTTGCCTGTTTATGCAAGTAGGGACCACTTTTCCTTCTACTGTCTTCCAGTTCTGTCTGGGGCAGGGGAGCTCGAGAAGAGAAAATGCAACAACTGCAAGTGGAGCTCGGGCTCATCAGTCTGGTGGCAATCCTTGGCCTCTCTAGTGGACATTTTGGTACCTTTATGACCTTTAGGAGGTTATATTCACCATATTTGGAAATACCAGACCCACATACTTTGCCTCGTGACTCTTTTGAGTATTTACTGCTAGTGGCGCTGGGTGGATTTGTCTACTTTGAGGTTGTAGCAGCAGCCCTTGGTTGTTGTTTCCCTTCTCCATTTTACTGTTTTGTTCAAAGCTCACGCCCAGCCAAGCCTGTTTTTCATTCAATAACTAGAGAGCTGGCACTGCAACCTCCTTACTCATTTAGATATGAAGTTGGTAATAGGTGTATCTGAGGAAAGAATCAGTTTTCCTCAGTGCGAACCGGATGCTTATGAAAGTGATACCATGGTTTTGTTTAGGCTAGAGCCAAATGCAGTGGGGATACGTGCTGTGAGAGCTTCCATGACGCAGCACTGCCCACGCGTTACCCACCAACCTCCTCCGGCCCTGTGAATCTCACCTGGGTTTCTTCCTAAGTGGAAACTTCTAGCTGGGCTGAATATTGTGTAGCAGTATTTATGTGATGGTCTGTAATTTAGGGATCAGGAGAACTCTTCAGCCGCTTTTTCTTAGAGATGCGGACAAATGTCCCAAAAGGTCAGTGCATGAGCTGAATTTCCCAAATTTGCATTTCTGCAGACCTTCAGATAGGGGTGGTTCAGTACAAGTAGGGAGTATTTGGGGGCCCTTTCCTTCTCTGTACTGTGAGCTGCCAACAGGGACAAGTGCAGTCTTTTCTGGCCTCTTCCCCTGTGGGAAATCCTTGATGTGCATTTGGGGAAATCCTGTTGCTTCAGAGGGAATGGGAGCAAGTAGGAAAAGCTCTTTGCAAGAGTCACTGGAGCAGGCTAAGCACCACATTCATGGGAAGCCCTAAAAGTTCCTTCAGTGCCTCATTGCTCTCTCCCCTGCGTTTCCTTTAGTCCATGTGGGGTGATGAGCTGTGGTGTGTCTGTACCAGGCTCCCGGTCAGGGTGGGTACATACCCACCCTGGTGAGCAATGCTCCCACTGCAATTTCTCTTATTTGATCCACCACAGGCTGGTGAAGCACCTCTGACTCGTAGAATCATGGAATCATTTAGGTTGGAAAAGTCTATTAAGATCATCAAGTCCAACCATTAACCTAGCATTGCCAATTCCACCACTAAACCACGTCCCTAAGCACCGTGACTCCCGTACATGACCAGTGGCCACAGGGGTTTTTCAATGAAGGTTGTCAAACTGTGTCAAATGCTAGAAGAGTTTTCTCAAACTAGATCCTCAGTGATATACCAGGGATGTATCCATTCTTACTGAGACACTTGGATGAATGCTGGTCCTCTGGGAGTTTTGTTATCAGTTTTCCTATCACGGGGCAGGAGCTCACCCTTAACATTGTGGGGATGTTAGTAGCAGGACTGTTAGGAGGCCCTGAAGTTACAAACAAAAGTTATGATCTTGTGAGCAATATAATTTCATTGTACAACTCAGTGAAGTGCTGAGTCCTCTCATGTTGCTTTGTTATAAATTGCAAAACTAGAACTGAAGGAGTTAAATTGAAATTTTGGAGGAGGAAGGGCAGTGAAAACACTATATTTTCTTTATTTTTCTTTATTCTTTATTCTTTATTCTTTATTCTTTATTCTTTATTCTTTATTCTTTATTCTTTATTCTTTATTCTTTATTCTTTATTCTTTATTCTTTATTCTTTATTCTTTATTCTTTATTCTTTATTCTTTTTTTTTTTTTTATTTTTGTTTTACAGGGTTTTTTTTTTTGCTTCTCATTGACACAGGGCTCTTGCAAGCAAAGAGCTCTTATTATTTTAAGTATAAAAGATGTTTAATTTAATTTACTGCAGCCATTAATGTTGCAAAAAGTGATGCACATTCTTAATAGTGCCTTCACCTCTGGCTTTGCACACAGAAAACTTAAGGTGAATTGCCAGTGATATGGATGGCAAGAGTGTGGAGAAGACAGTAATGTCTTTAGGCCAAATTCTTTAAGAGTCCGTGAAGTCATATAAAACAGGATGATTTTCATGCTTAGATTTAGCACTATTGTTCCTCTCCAGTTTAGTAATAACAGAAATGCATATGTTTGTCATTGCTTCCTTCTGGACACCAGTTTATTTTCATTCTCCTGTGGTCCCCAGGAATGTGACCTTTTCCTGCAAAATTTCTGCTTGTGAGATTTGTATCCAGGCCTATCACTCAAACAGTGAAGAAGATTCCTGGCAGACATGTTTCTTTTGGTCTAACTACCATGGATGTCCGTGCATGTCTGTGCCTGCATCTGTTCCCCAGTGTGGCACATTTCACAACCTGGCTGTGGTTTTGCCAGAGCAAAAGGAACTAGTTATATTTCCCTTCTTGGTCTTGTTGTTCAGTGTGCTGGCAGCGAGACGCTTTGTGTGGCTAAACCATTGACATGGATTTCACTTCCTCCGGGGAGGTCTCATGAGAGTTGCAGCAAACCCTTGAAATGAGGTTTGCTTTTTAACAGAGCAGAGACTGGATTTATTGCTGGCTTGAGAACCCTGAGAACTGGTCATGGTCTGCAGAACAAACTCAAAAAGCCCTAAAAACTAAAGCAGGGAAAGTTTTTCCTCCATTGCTTCGCTGCTGTGTCTTGGCCTGATCACCTGAAACTATGGCTGTAGGTGGAAGGTTGTAGCTTCTGGAACCATTTAGTTCCTGGGTGTCCTATTGAAAAGGCACTTACAATGATGGCTGATGTGATGTGGGTATCTAGGATCTGCAAGTCTATCAATAATCTGGTCTCCTCTGTATTCTATTCTGCTGCTTAAATCATTCTCTGTGATAACCCAGTAATTCAACACAGTAGACATATGGATATCTGCTACAGGATGGATGATTTTGGTTGCTCCTTGCCTGAGACGAGACTACTTGTCCACAAAGTGGCAGCTTTTTATTCCACTATCTGTTCATTTTGATTCCCTAGTTTCTGAGCAGACCCTTACTTTAAAATTCTGCTATTTCATCTTGGCAATCAAAGAAACAAATAGTTTCAGCTGTGTTTCTATTTCTGGATTTTCTGTCTTGTGTGTGTGTGTGTTTTCTTTCCCTCAAACTTTGAATGTGGAGAAATTAAAATCATG
Organism: Streptopelia decaocto; assembly: GCF_964273445.1. NCBI lineage: Eukaryota > Metazoa > Chordata > Aves > Columbiformes > Columbidae > Streptopelia > Streptopelia decaocto. The sequence goes on along the minus strand of NC_138655.1, from coordinate 9,112,762 downwards.
AAAAATGAATGGCTCATTGTGGATTAAAAAGTAGACAGTGAATAATCTTTTTCTATTCCTTCTCAGGGACTACGTAGGAATTACTTATTTCTGCTTCTGTTGGTATATAATTAAGCTTGTCTAGGGATTGGCATCATTAAATGCTTTCAGTGTTAGTTTCCTATTAATCAAAGTGCCACATTACCACTGGTTGGTATTGAACAGAAAGTAGTCTTTTCAGTGATGATACCTAAGCATGGGGAGTACACAATTATTATTATTATTATTTTTTCCATGGGAAAAAAATATGAATGCATATAATTCAGCTCTTTATCAGTTAGACATAAGTCAATTTCAAAGGATATATGTTAAGATATTTTAAATTAAAAATAATATCTGTACATTTGTAAAGAAGTGCAAGATGATGTGACTCATAAATGCTTGGTCAGATAGGTAAGTGTAAAAGGAATCTAGAAAGCTGCAGTTAGGTGTACTCCAGGGAAACAGTTGACTGAATTTGGCAAAAGCACTGATTTTTTGTTTGCTTTTAATTAATTTTAAGATCAAGCTACTTATTTAGAAAAATAATCTAGTGGCTTCAACTTATAGCACTTGAGCCTAGATTCATATCTCCTGTCATGAGATGTCCAAATGAAGGTTAGAAATTTAAGTGCTATTTTTCTAAAACCAAGACAGACAATTAGGCACCAGTGGACATGCAGCTGGAAGAAGTGCTAATTATATTAACTTTCTATGAACTGTCATTTCTTGTATTTTTGTTAACTTGCCCTGGTCTTATAATGAAATACGCTAATACAGTGTTATGTGGCTTGTATAAAAAGCTCCTGCAAAATGGTATCTAGAGAGAAGCCAGAAGGCTGTGCTGCCATCCAGTGAGACCTGGACAGGCTGGAGAGTTGGGTGGGAAAAAATTTAATGAAATATAACAAGGGGAAGTGTAGAGTCTTGCATCTGGGTAGGAACAACCCCAGGTTCCAGTATAAGTTGGGGAATGACCTATTAGAGAGGAGTGTAGGGGAAAGGGACCTGGGCGTCCTGGTGGACAGCAGGATGACCATGAGCCAGCACTGGACCCTTGTGGCCGGGAAGGCCAATGGCATCTTGGGGTCTATTAGAAGCGGGGTGGTCAGTAGGTCAAGAGAGGTTCTCCTGCCCCTCTACTCTGCCCTGGTGAGACCACATCTGGAATATTGTGTCCAGTTCTGGGCCCCTCAGTTCCAGAAGGACATGGAACTGCTGGAGAGAGTCCAGCGCAGGGCAACAAAGATGCTGAAGGGAGTGGAACATGTCCCATGTCAGGAAAGGCTGAGGGATCTGGGGCTCTTTAGCTTGGAGAAGAGGAGACTGAGGGGTGACCTCATTCATGTTTACAAATATATAAAGGGTGAGTGTCATGAGGATGGAGCCAGACTCTTCTCAGTGACAACCAATGATAGGACAAGGGGTAATGGGTTCAAATTGGAACACAAGAGGTTCCACTTAAATATGAGAAGAAACTTCTTCATGGTGAGGGTAACAGACACTGGAACAGGCTGCCAGGGGGGTTGTAGAGTCTCCTTCTCTGCAGACATTCAAACCCGCCTGGACACCTTCCTGTGTAACCTCATCTGGGTGTTCCTGCTCCGGCAGGGGGATTGGACTGGATGATCTTTTGAGATCCCTCCCAATCCCTGACATTCTGTGACTCTGTGTAATGTTCAATTACTTTTAGTTGCATCCTACCTCAAGTCTGGGTGCACAATATTTTTTTCAGATAGAGCACAGAGCACTCTAGCTTGCATCATGCTTATACTATGAAACTTTTAGTTGTTTGGGTAAGGAAGTCTTAGAAAATATCTGATTAATTCAGGGGCTTATTGAATAAGTGTACATGATAGCTGTAGCACTGAATATTGGCTTTTTAAATTTCTTGGTGTGGAAAAAAACGAAATGGAATCTATTCCCATAGTGATGAACTTAGAAGAGACCACTTCAGTCTTTTAAGCTTCTGTGCCAGTTTTGTCAAGGTTCAGCTGCAAGGGCTGCAAGAATGTAGCATTTAATCCAAACTTCAGATGTTTACAGTTTTATTTCTTTTCAGACCTCTTTATTTATTTCCCGCAACAGGTTCTTCTGAGATGAGTGGAAACGCCGGCCTTTTGGATCAGTTGGCAGCTCTGACGTGGGTGCAGCGGAACATCGCCAGCTTTGGGGGAGATCCAAGCCGTGTTTCTTTGGGAGCCGACCGCGGTGGGGCAGATATTACCAGCATCCACCTGCTCACGGAGGCAGCAGATATGGGCCTCTTCAGGAGCGCGTTGTTGATGGTAAGTCCCTTTCCTGCCACTTCGGTGACTTTGTGAAAGGATGTTGTTGACAGACATGAGGATGTTGCATCGTGTGGGTGCTGGTTTTATTTCATCCGTACCTCGGCAGCACTAATAGGGCTGTTATTGCTGTAGTTATTTTTCATCTCACCTGTGACTGTGATCTCCAGGAGCTGGCTGCTTCACAAGGATGTACAAGAGATGCGCCTTGGTGATTGATTTAGTCATACTAAGAACCTGGTTTTCGTCACTGTGGTTTTTGGTGTATTATATAAATAGTCTTGTTTCGTAACTTATAGGTACAACAGGTTAGTTTCCATTCCATAAATACGGTTGTTGATCAGCAGTTTTTAGACTCTAAAACTGAAGAGCCAAACATCCGCATATTTCAAATATCCGATCTTTTTATCTGATCTCATGACATATTTAATTTAAAAGAAAAAGCAAGTTTCAGAGAAAGAGTAAAAGTCCATTTACCCACAGACTTGTTTGCTATCAGCTTGGATCATTTTTAGAGTCACCCCAATTGAGCCGTATTTTTACAGCACTTCCCGTGTCAAATCCTAGGACTCTGAGGTCAGCTTTGTCAGCTTCATTACTAGCATTGATCTTTACAGCCTCAGATGTGAGTGCTCTTAAATGAGGCTTAATCTTCAGTGGAGATTTATAAATGCAGCAGAAATGGTACTGGGACAAAATGCTCTCTCTTCTAGCAGTGTTCTCTTGGAAATGTGAGCAGAGGAACAGAATTCTAGGTCCAGGAGACCTAGGGCCAAATTAAGTAAAATCTTGCCTTGAAATAATGGCATCTCTATTTATAACTTTATTTTCTCTCAGAGTACAGTTTCATCCTCCTCGTTCTCTGAATTCATAAACCCTTTACTGACACGGCTCAGGATGTGGCCTTGTGAAACCTGTAACAGGATACAGTATTAGTAGTTGAGCAACTGATGAAAGGGAAATGCAAGGACCTCTTTGCTAATCATTATCGTTGGAGTGTATTTCCACATTACATCTTTTCTTTTATAAAATAGGTGTTGAACTCCTCCTTTCTCCTACAGCAGGATAGCAAATAGTGGAAAACAGTGGCAAGTGCAATGAACAGGCAGGCGCATCAATTCTTCCAAATAATCTAGGGTTTGTAACAATAATTTTCTTCCTGGGGACTGTGCAGACAACTGTCTTGGAAAAAGTAGGATCTCTACTCATTTCAAAGTAATGTTAAGTATTTATCCTTACAGTGTCACAGTGGATTCACTCTTCTTGTGAAATGCACTGATAAAATAAAAAGTAAGCAGTAATAGCAGTGACTTGAAAACATGAAATAATACATATATATATATTTTTTTTGTAATGTGATGGTGCAGAGTGCAACTGTTGGTTCGCTCAGATTTCTCAGATAGGCCTCTTGTAAAGGGATGCATCTTGATTTTGATCCAAGACACCAAAATCATAGAAACATAATACCATTTAGGTTGAAAAGGCATTTAAGATCATTGAGTTCAATCATTAACCTAGCACTGCCAAGTCCACCACTAAGCCATGTCCCTAAATGCCACATCTGCAAGTCTTTTAAACACCTCCAGGGACGTACATTCAAGCACTTCCCTGGACAGCCTGTTTCAGTGCTTGATAACCCTTTCGGTAAAGAAGTTTTTCCTAATATGTGATGTAAACCTCCCCTGGTGCAACTTGAGGCCATTTCCTCTCGTCCTGTCACTTGTTACTTGGGAGAAGAGACCAACAACCTTCATGCTACAGTCTCCTTTCAGGTAGTTGTAGACAGCATACTTCTAATTTTACTGTTAAAAACAGAGGTGCAGGCAGACTAAGAATCACAAAATTGAGAATATATATCAGATATAGCTTTCCTGAGGGAAAATCCCATGAAGCAATATATTTTTTTTTGCAAAAGTTAGTTTTGTGCTCGTTTGGCTCTTTGTCATGCATGGTCCGGTTTCTCAGCAGGCAAAGAGGTGTGATCTACAAGAAGATATGCACCTGAAATTGCAAAATGTCTTTGAATTTCCTATGTCTGTCGTATAACAGATTTTCTTTGGAATAGATCTGTAAAAAGATTTTACAAAATCAGTACAAAGCTGTCATGAGGACTTTTTATAAATTATTTAGTCTTTCACTAGTATGATTACGAAAAAATAATCTCAGTGATTATGGTCTTGTTTTGAATCACTTAAAAGCATTAACATGGTATTTGATTTAATCACAGAATCACAGAATGTTAGGGATTGGAAGGGCCCTTGAAGGATCATGTAGTACAACCCAGATTCTAAAGCAGGAACACCCAGAGCAGATCGCACAGGAATGTGTCCAGGCGGGTTTGAATGTCTCCAGAGAAGGAGACTCCACAACCTCCCTGGCCAGCCTATTCCAGTGTCTGTCACCCTCCCTGTGAAGAGGTTTCTTCTCATATTAAAGTGGAATCTCCTGTGTTACAGTTTGCACCCATTGCCTCTTGTCCTACCGTTGGCTGTCACCGAGAAGAGCCTGGCTCCATCCTTGTGACAGTCACCCTTTATATATCTGTAACCATTAATGAGGTCACCCCTCAGTCTCCTCTTCTCCAAGCTAAAGAGCCCCAGCTCACTCAGCCTTTCCTCATATGGGAGATGCTCCACTCCATCATCTTTGTTGCCCTGCGCTGGACTCTCTCCAGCAGTTCCCTGTTCTTCTGGAACTGAGGGGCCCAGAACTGGACACAATATTCCAGAAGTGGTCTCAAATCATTAATTTTTGGATTAATTGATTTATTTACCAATGCAATTTGGATGTAGAAGAGTGGATTGCATTAATCTCTTGCAGGAGACTCTGGAGGGCAGATATGTTAGGTGTCCCCTCCAGGCATTCCCTGGTGAGTATCAGGAGCAGAGCTTCCAGGCTTTCCACACCCAACACAAGGGAAGATGACAGGTGTCTCCTGGCCAGGTCAGACAATGGTGGAAAGAACAGATTTATTGCCCTACTGAAAACTACTGTGACCAGGTGTCGGGCTGTTTGACATGGACCCTAAATACTCCCGATCCTATGCTTATCTACAATCGTATCCCCTCGCCTACTGAAGAGAAGGCACAGGGGGATCTTATCGATGTATATAATTACTTGAAGGGAGGGTATGAAGAGGATGGAGCCAGGCTCTTTTCAGTGGTGCCTAGTGATAGGACCAGAGGCATAAACTGAAAGACAGGAGGTTCCCTCTGAATATCAGCAAACACCTCTGTACTGTGAGGATCACCAAGCACTGACACAGGTTGACCAGGAAGATTGTGGAGTCTCCATCCTTGGAGATATTCCAAAGCCATCTGGACATGGTTCTGGGCAAGCATCTCTAGGTAGCCCTGCTTGGGCAGGGGATTGTACCAGGTGACCTCCAGAGGTATCTTCCAAGCCAAACTGTTCTGTGGTTGTGTAAACCTGTCATCATCAGAGCATGTCTTATCCCCTTCCTGCAGAACATGTTCTCAGTGCTGCCCGGTTACATGGACTCTTGAAATCTTTTGTCCTGTTCTGTCAAAGATACATTTTGGCGGCATCATTGCAAGACTGGGTGTTTGTACTAGTTGCAGGATAGGTTTTCCATCTTCTAAAAGCAATACAAAGTAACTAGTGGATGTTGTTTTAATGAATAAATACAAGTCATGACTTAGAAAGCTGTAATGCTCCCCACATACATTTCACTGGATAAAATGCAGTCATCATAACATATTATTAATGATCAGTAACAGTAATGAGATTATACAAATACCTAGAGCTCCTGAGTTCATTTTGCTTTGTGGTGTTCAATGTTTACCATCCAAATTACATTCATCCTTTAAGTTCTCAAATATGTTTAAATGGGTTGTGAATTATTTTGATCTCTGAACATCTCTTGCTACTGCAAATGATCTGTTACAAGATCTAAAGAGCACATAGATTTGTGCTACAGAGAAAATACATATACATATATACATGTAAAACCAATTCCTTATCTCTCCAAACCTTTGTTACTCATATCTGTGCAAAAAAGTACAACAGATTATTAGATTGAAAATATTTCAGCCTGAGGACATAGATTGGAGCATTTTACACCCCCAGGTGAGAGTAACTATTTGATTTAGAAAGAAATGACAAGTTCAAAGGACCATGCTATTCACTCCTTTGTAACTTAGCAAAGGGTACATATATAGGGGAAAAAATGCTAATTTGTGAAATTTGAGGTAACCCAGTTACAAATCTTGAAGCAATTTGATGATGAAGCATGTAACATAACTCTCTTCAGACAAGAAACTCAGAAAACTCTTTAATATCCACTGTTACTGATTTGCTCTCTTAGTTTAATTATTTTTAAAAAGCTTCTGTTAATATAAATATTATACATAAATATGGGGGTGCTTTCAGGAGATGAGGTTAAAATCTGGTCCTCTACTCAGAAAAGGTCACACCTTTGCAGGCCTATCTTTGCTTTTCTCAGTGAGTTAAGCCTGTTCTTATTTTGTGACCTTTTTGTGACACTCCAGGCCAGTACCAGCAGTTTAATTAAATGCCACTTAGAAAGTTAATTATTTTATTTTTTTCCCCTAAAAGGTAGAAGTGACAGAAGTATGGAGTCAATATAATCAGGTGTTTCTTGAATGCCAGTTGTTAGATACTTTCTTGGAGTTATTGACAACTTTCTGACCCACTGTCAATGACAATGAATGGTCATATGTGGAGAAGAAAAAGGCTTCTTTTCTCAGTGTACTTAGGTTCTGTAAAGATGGTTTTCAGCCTCATGGAGAATACCAGAGTAAGACTTAATTTAAGTTCTTGGGCTGTAGTTAGTCCTGCCCTTTGCAGTCACCTTTGTACATTGGTGAGCATCACCCTTGCTGAAGAGTCATCTGTCTCACTTGGCTCTTGACTTAGAGTCTGTCTCAGTTTCTCCTGCTTGTGAACAGGTTCTGATTTCAGATGCGCTGGGGATGTTCCCAGCATATGCCATGGCTGAGATAGCACCCATAAGAAGGTCTCTGGTTAACATTCAGAAGATGAAATGCCGAAGCATTGTCAGTGTTTGATCACCAGCCGATGTGCTTGTATCTCTCAGCTGTTGAAGTATGACAGGACCGCAGGGTTTCTCTTCCAACCTCTCAGTTGTTTTTCTTTTTCCCTGGTTGTCTTACATTTAGTCTTCATAATATGTAGGTGGCAAGTGAAGGGTACTCTTATGTTTGGTCCCTGTGTATATGAGAGATTGGGCTTTCTTCTTTCTGGCACTTGCAAAAGAAGTGTTGTCATCCCCTGTTAAGGAGAGGTAGGAAGCAATACTTTCCCTCAGGCCATAGCTGAGGCAAGAATCATCCATTGCTGCCAGGGCACTTTCAGCATCTTCAGTTACCTCCAACCTTTAAAAGAACAAAATATTTTTACCATTTCAGCTACTTGAACTGAGCCTATTAGTATAATACTAACAGTTGTTGAACTGCATCATATTAATTTTGTTGTATAAAATTTTCCTGGCTCACAAATCACCAAATATTTCTGTCACTTAATGATTTTCCAAAGTAATCAGTACAACAGTACTACCTAAATATTTTTCAGCATCGGAAAAGGAAATAACACCTATGTACTTTCTTCTTAATCTGTAGGAAAAATTACCTTGATACTGCACAATTTTTTCTTTCATTTGTAAGCAAATGAATATGCTTTGTGAAGGAAGGGTAGTGGGGGGAAATTTACACTTTAGAAATAAGAGGTGCTTTTCTTTCTGAAGGTGGTTGTTTAACCAGCTTCTGAAACCTGACCTACTTTCTCTAGTTGCAGTCATGATATTAGAAATCTCATAAATCTCAAGCTGGGCTGTGTAGTGAGAGTGATGCAGCAGGAAAGATTTATGCTGGAATAATATGTTCATTGCACTTGTGCTGCTTCAAAAATGGCCAAGGGGGAGCCATTTCTGACTATTGGGGCTCATTTGTAAGCCATTGCATGTTGGTGTGCCATTGGTGGTGGATCTGACCAGGCTTTATGGCCTGGCTACTACTCCTGCCCCCTTGGTGGGGAGCACTCCTGAGTCTCAGCGGGACAGCCTATGTGGCCATAGGATAGGATAAATGATTGCATGTTAACTATACTTTCTTGCAAAGTTAGACCAAGAACATCAGAGAGCTGAACACCCAGTTTTCATGGGTTAACCTGCTTTGGAGCTTGTGTAATCCTTAAAACTGGTCTCAGCAGAAGGAAATGGGTGTTTCTTCTGTGTTATAAGTGCAAGTATATACAAGGCTGGAAAAAAAGCCCTTGTTATTTCTGGCAGCCTGTGTTGTATGTGGTACCTGTGAATGTTTCTCCAGTTGAAGTTTTTATTCCGCATCATCACAGGAGGAATTTGATTCATGACGGTGTTGTTGTTAGTGCTCTGGGTAAGACAAGGTGTTGTAAGGACACAGCAGAGACCATCAGCAACTTCTGAACAGGAAAATGAATACACAGAAAGTTAAACTTTGCTCACTGTTATCTTCACTGTTTTCCTTCCCTGGTGCATGCTCAAATAAACAGTTTTGGACACAGTAGTAGTCAGTAAATTGTGTGTACTCAGCAAAAACACTGTAACACAGGCTTAACTTTTGCCTTTTAGTTTATCATGGGGTATATTTCCCACAGTACCAGTGAGGAACTGAGACACAGAAGGATAAATTGACTTGCCCAAAGTCTAGAAAGAAGTTTGTGACAGAGCCAGGACTTAAACCCAGGTTTCCTGAGTATTCCACAAGTTCTGCTTTTGCCTCCTATCATCTCAGCCATGCAAACAGGGTGTAAAACAGATGCAAGATGCCACCACTCAGATTGGATTGTATGTGCACCTACTCTGCTATGGAACAAATCAAGGTTCACATGTTATTTTCATCTATGTTTCTACTCTCCATTCTCTTCTCCCTGCTCTACCAGGAGTATTGCATATTTTCTTCTGCCCAAGCAGAGCATATCATGCCTGGACGCTAGTGTTTTACACCTCTGAGCCTTCTTTCAGGATGAGATTCTGTAACATCTCGTGGTGGGGGAAGGAGGAGAGTTAAATCTCACTACATCTGCACTTATAACTCAAGTAAAAATGTTAATTGTAATAATTTGGGGCTCTTCCCTTCCTGAATTTTAGGCTTCAATTTTTTGCTTCTTTCTAAATGGAGAAAGGTATCAGATAACTAAAATGTAAAAAAAAATCAATTCAAATTCTCACTCCTCTGTTTATATCATTGGACTTGAAAGTTCCTTCTGCATGTTTGAAGGTGAATATGGCTTTTCTCCCCAGTTTATCAGAGTACTCTTTGGCCAACACACTTCTTCATTTACTTCTGAAATATGTGGAAATAGTTGCTTTACACTTTCAAAATTACAGAGTACTCATTACTAACTAAAGCACAGAACCTGTTGTTCTCTTGCAACTTTTATGCAATTAACTTATTGTAATCTTCCTTACTCATTTTAAAATGTTATAATTTTAATGCATGGCAACTGTAGCCACCTAATTGTGTTGTTCATCAAATTATCTGACATGGGTTGAATTGCCATAAATCTAGAAAATCATCATTAAAACAGGTGTCATCCACTGGACTGACATTAGTAAAAATGACAGCTGAATCTAGATTTGAGCTATGAGCTTGAGCCTCTTGAGATAACTTCTGCTGACAAAATCCAGCCATATTCTCCTAAAATAACAGGGAAGAAACTAACAACGTTTCTGAGAATGTTCTGCTGCAGATAAGGTTGCCTGCTGTAGTGGTTCCTGAGGGAAATGTGATTGGAGAATCTGGTGCTACCTGTCTGTCTGGTAAGAAAAATAAATGGCAGACATGTCCCTGCTGGTAAAGAAGTGATCCAGGAGTTGAACTCTGGCCCTGGAACCCAGAAACATGACATACATTGTACAGCTTAGCAGTTTTGTAGACCTAAGCTTTGGCTTTAGCTGTGCTCTGAGAGGGGCTGGACATCCCTGGCCTGTGCTAACCTCCAAAGTGTGTTTGAAAGTTGTCTAGGGAAGTCCAAGACATTAGTTTGGATCAAAATAGTGTTAGAGAAAGACCTATTGACATGGCCATACAATATTCTATGCCAATATGGGCAGAACCTATCTGTCTTTATTTAGCAGAGTTATTGGACTGATTTCAGTTGTACTGTTAAGGGTAATATATTTGTATTTAGGATCAAACATGATAAACCAAAGGTTTTTCCATTACTTGTTCTGTAACAGTAGTTACAAGTCTCAAACACAGGCAAAACTTCTTGTTCTGGATCTTTGATATAGAATTGCCAGTAGAAAATATGTTTATTCCGCAGTTCTTTTTACCTGAGTAGTGATTCACAAGGTCTTCAAGGCACTGAAAGGTTTGCCGTGGAGAGATGTAATACCAGTTATTGGGAAGGCGGAAGATCCTGTAATGTTTCACTTGCCTGTGTCGCACCGACAAGGAATATAACCCTGGAGAAAGAGAGAACTAATTACAACAAAGTAGGACCGTAATCCTGGATGGATGGCAGTGACCACAACCAGAATATTTGTAAGATGTGTTGCTGTGATCATAGAAAGATCTGAAAAATACCCTGAAATGACCATCCTAATATCTACTTATATAGTATGCTTCATATATATACTTAAGGATGACAAAGAAAAAGTCTAACAACAGGGCCTGAGATTTTGATTGGATTTAAATTTCTGGTGTGTTTTTCTTTTATTCTTACTGATATGGGATTTTTTGAAATATTTTAAAGGAAATAGGCTTTTACAGAAATTGTTTGTCTTCCTCTGAACATGGGGACCATACTCATCTGCTGGTGTGCTGATTTAATCAGCTTCTACTAGTGCAGCAGCTGATACCTGATAATGCAATCCTGTCAGTAGACAACAATGTGGATTTTCATAGAATTATAAATTGTTTGGGTTGTAAGGGATGTTTATAGGTTATCTAGTCCAACCCGCTTGCCTGTTTCTTTTTTTAAAACTGTCATGCAGCATATATTTGATAAGAACTCAATGTTGATCCTAAATTTATTGAATTCAGTAGTTATTATGAAACTGATTGGCATTTGGTATGCAAAAGGTTAGAGCAGGTGATTTATTGTTCCCTTATAGCTGTAGTATCGTGATCTTAGCATGTGTTCTGCTGTTTCAGAAAAAAAGGGAGGATATTGCATTGCCCAATGGGAGATGTATTCTTATTAAAGATAATAGAAATATAAAGTGTGAATAGTACAATTCCCATGTAGCAACAGAATTGCTACAAAAAGAAAAAAAAAATTGAAAATACGTCATTTTTTGTAAAGTAAATAAAAGAACCACCTCTTTATATAAGAAATGCACTTATCACTCACCCTGCTGCATGGTATGTATTTTTTAGCTTTTTGAGGCAATTTTTTGTGGATGAAGGCAAAGCTGTGACTTCTCCTCCATTTGAAAAGCCTACTAAACTTTGTATGTGACCAGGGTAAATAATAGTGTTTGAACAACTGTGTCATGATTGTACAGATGCCTGTGGGATTTTCCATGGCCATCGCTGAGTTTGTTTCCAGCTCTGCTCATGCCATAGGTGACTGACGAAGACTCAGATGCTGCACTGGATGCCTTTGCCTGAGATCGAGTGTGTTTTTTCTCACCTTTCCTAGTTTCGCTCTCTCTGATCATGAAGGAGCCGACCTTGGTGTTGGGTAGCTGTAAAAGTTCCTCTGCTTTTTCTCTTCCCAGCCCTTCAAACAACCAGCTGTGAAGCAGGAAAAAACAAATTCTGAAATTTGGACACCAGTGAAACAGAGAGCAGCATGTGGCTGTGAAAGTGCAGCATTAGCCAGGAAAAGTGACGGCAAAAATAACACTGTGGCTTTCTGTAGTTATTCTCTCAACTATGTCCAGGCATATTTGCCCAGTTTACGGACAAAATCTTGCTCTCTTTGGGTTCCCTTAGCTTTTTTTGAGGCCAAAAGATGAGTAAATAAGGTTTAGACTCATTAGGGAAAACAAAACTGTTCAAGCTGCCTTGATCTGAATAGTTGGAGACATATCCCTGTGGTATAATTATGGCATATCTGTGTCATTAATTAACTCACTCTTTTTCATTTAAACCACTTTTATTAACCCCGAATTTTGTTTTATTGCATCATAAATAAACCCAAAATAAAATACAATTAGTGAGTAGTCCAGCCATTTAAATTAATTGGCTTCGTGCATAAGGGAAAGTGGAATTAGTCCTACTGATTTTCATCATAACCTGGTGCACTGCTTTGTTTTGCTGCAGCTAGTGTCTAACCACATCACTGAGCTTGCTCGGCTGGTATAGGAGTTCCTGGCGCTTTGTTATAAAGTTGTTCTTCTGTTCTGTGTTGCAGTCTGCTACCAACAAGATGGTTTTGGGGAAACTTCAGACAGAAGCTTCCATTACCATATCTGTGTCCTGTCTTTGGGAAAGCATCTCTATTTCAGGAGGATATAAAAGCATATGAAAATTTAAGCACTTGCATAAATTGCAGTGAAATTCACAGTTTACATGCTTAAAATTTAACAGGTGTTAAAACTTCTGCCAAAAAAAAGTCTTAAGTGTGTATTTTGATGTTTTTTTTCCTTACTGGTGCCTAGGGCAACAAGAAACCGCTGAACCTTCCTTAGCTCTTCCAGTGTGAGAGTTTACGTTCTTGTATGACTTATTAGTCTATTTGTTATTTCTGGTCTATTTTTTAATGAGAGACTCTAGGTTAAATTTTCCTCTTTGTAAATATCAAAAATTCTTTCTCTTTATCAATGTCTTAAAGTTAGAGATCAGTCCACGCAACAGAAGTATTTTAAATACCTCATATGGCATTTGCAGTTTTTTTGACCCTTTCCAGCTTTTAAAACTAGTATTTTCCTTCTCATATAATCCAAAATTAGATGTGGATTTGATGGTCTTGGATTTCAAAGGAACTGCTTTAGACTGTCAATAAAATAACATTTCTGTCTGCCTCGTCACTATTGGCATTGTTTTGATTATGACACTGAATAACTAATCAGGGCAGTATCTGTAAAAACGCAGTATTGAAAAGCTATAGGAAATGCATTTACTTACCCGTGGTAAACCTTTGCTACATATTTTCCTGGAATATAGTTTTCTCGACCTGTTGTCAGGGAATGGACTCTCCACCAGCCTCCTTCACTGTGAGAAAGCAAAAGAGGGGATATTTTCAGATGAATTTTCAGAGTTTGTCCTCATTTTAGAAATTACTTAAGACATACAGATTAGCATGTAACTGTCTGTCTGTGTTCCTGAATCTGCTTATTTAGAAAGGGACCCAAGTTTGTTTCATTTAGAGTAGTTCCATTTCTAAACCTACATCAGGATTATATTTAGACACAGAAATAAACTACATTGGTTCCATTTAAATTACATAAGTAATAAAATATTTTCCTGCAGTTAAAAGAAGAAGGGTAAATACTCAGTGGTTAAACCATGCTGTGTTCTGCCTTCCCACAGCTAGACTCATACTGGTATCCAAGATATTCAGCTGACTACACTGTGTGTCTGTAGTTACTCCCATAACACCAGGGTAGAGATACTGAACAAATGGACCCTGTCTACCTGGGAACAGGTTTTCTAACAGAACCTGTTACGGTTTGCTCTTTTCCTTTTTTTTCAATGAGTTATTGACCAGACTACAATAAAAAAAAAAGACCTCGTAGCTGACTAGAAATATGTGGTTTTCACTGGTATATCTTAGGTTCTTGCTGTGATACTTAATGCTGGCGTTGGCTTTTGGATCCCTTAGGAAGGGCAGGGTAACAAGGATTTTCACAGGGATTCTGTGGAGCTTTAGTGATTAGTGCAAGGATGCTGATGACTGATGGGTTCTCTCTACCTTTTTCTTTAAGAGATTGAATCCAAATAATAGTGTGTCTTGTCTTTGAATGCTGTTTTTGTGGATGTTCATATAAATACACCCAAATAACACCCAGAATGCATGCTCAGTGTATGTCAAAACAGCTGAGTTGAAAACATTTAAGTTAAGCCTCCTGAGCTATAGCCACTGGGACCGTGGTTCAGAATGTATATGCTGGGGGAAAAAGCAAAGTACCTACTGCTCAGAGCTGGAAATTTCAGGGCCCCACAAGTATTGTTTGTGGGTTTCCAGTTAACGTGAAATTATCTGTAAGAACTTAAGGTTTTTTTTTTTTTTTGTTCCTTGCAGCTCTCCCAGACAGAACCAAAAATTGCAGTAGCAAAAACCCTGGGAGACTCAGCATCTATCTCCCTCCAAACTCTAATATTACTAATGCAGAAAAATCCCTATAGTGATTTAAAGTCCCAAAGCAGCACGTCTCTCCTGGGTCAGGAGCCACAGAAATTATGTAGATTGGGGGGATCATTGGAGGACATCTGGTTTGACTACTGCCAGCTAAATGCAGCTGTTCATCTGGCAATTAAAGGTGCCTAACAAGTGTGGAGAGTGAGAAACTGGGTCAGCAGTGCTTATTGAATCCTGCCAACCCAGAGTAGTCACAAATATCTGTAAGGACTGCTCAGGGAAGTGGTGGAGTCACCATCCCTGGAGGTGTTTACAAAGCATTTAGGTGAGGTTTTTAGGGACATCGTTTAGTGCTGGACTTAGGTTATGGTTGGATTCGATGATCCTGAGGGTCTCTTCCAACCAAAATGATTGTATGATTCTACAACTTGTACTTTCTATGGGAGTTCCATAGCTCATATTCCTGGCAGGACTGGTGGAGCTGATTGCCATTACACATAATTGCTTTGGTAGAAGGCTGAAAAGCTGCCATTATAAAAGCAATACATGCTGCCTGCTCATGCTGGCTTCTCCGTGGTGACTCCTCATCACTCATGCTCTGGTTGTGCCTACCATGCTGCTCTTCTCTTCCACTGCATTTTGTTTCTTTGAACATCTTGAGAAAAAGATCATGCCTACATCTTCTGTGCAGCAAGAGTTTGCATGCAAACAGTTCCTATTGACATCAGCACACACCCCAGTAGAGAGGAACAGGTCCTTCACTAGGATGCTATGCTTTGCATAGAGCATTGGAGTGTCTTGTCTTGTGTGAACAAGCTGGTTCACAAGAGGACAAGGAAAGTTCCCACCAGGGTCTGCTTTGGCTCTTATTTACTATTAGGAGAAGCTCTTGGTCACTGCACAACAGAGAAACATGGTAAAAACTGCTGCTGCAGAAGCCTAGTTCTTTCAGAAGTTGTTCATCCAGCAGAACATAAAGTGCAGCACATGTATGCATATGATATACCACACATATAGTTCCCATTGATATGGGCATATGTAGTTATGTGGTATTGTGAGGGCTCATAGCTGACAAAAGCCAGGAGTGAGGCTTTAAGCTGGAATTTCCAAGCTAAAGCAATTGTTGTACTGTATTGTGTATGTTACGCAAATTGCAGAAAGGTTCAAACAGCTGGAAGTTACCAGCAAAGAATTCCCCTGGTTTTGGGAAGTTCTCCATCAGCAGAAAATTCATCTGTTGGTTTTGTCTGAGCCTTGTGGCCTCTAGGTTCAAGGAAGCAGGGAAAGCGCTTTATCAGCAGAAGGTAACTGCAGCCATTCTGGGTCAGACCCAAAGTCTGCACAGCCCTGTATCTTGTTGCTGCCAAGGCCATTGTAGGTCCTGGTGGCCTGAAGAAGAGTCTGATAATTCATCAATCTTCTGTAATACTTCTCTTGAGTACTTCAGTCCTCTAGCCATTTGTTGCTCTGACTTCCTCAGGTTGAGAATTTTTTTTAATATAAATTTAGAGAGAAAGGATTCCTGTGCTGTGAATGTGTCTGGTCCCCCTTGAATCCATCTGCTCCACCAGCTGCAAAAATGAAATCTTTGATTTCGGTTTAAGTAGTGCAAACAGCGACTGTGCAGCTGAGTAACTTCTAGGAGGCCACTGCGTGCCGATACAAGTTGCGTGTAAAAGAATATCGGGGCTGCTGACTTCAGTTTGTCATGAATTGTGCTCACTCATGTGTGGGGCAATATTTGCACTCCACTTAAGGTCAGTCTGAACTAGTGCTCTTAAGCTTGCTTCCTTCTGGGACTCCTAAAATTTCTGAGTGGAAGTGGCTGGGAAACCTTTGCCCCCCCATCAAAGAAAATGCAGAATCAACTAAAAATTTTTAAAAGAAAAAAAAAAAAACAACTCTTTTTTTTTTTTTTTTTTTTTTTGTTAGAAATGCCTTAAGTCTAGGATGAAATTCTAAGACCTAATCATAAAGGAATTGTTAAATAAAAAGGGTGGGGAGAAAATGAGAGACACACTTTGACACAGATAAATTCAGAATACTTTTCTAGGTGATTCAAACTATTATTGCTCTTCCCCTGTTTTCCACTAACATGGGGGGAATACTTTCTCAAAATAATTTTTCAAATAAGGATTCTGTTTTGAGTCCTACTTTAGAATAGATTTTGCATCCAGTTTCAGAAACCATATCAGAGAAATCCAAGGATCAGAGAACAGTCTGAAGCGGTCTGAAATCCCATATCCTTAAACTACAGGGAAATTTACATCCTTCCTTGCAAATTCTGAACTCAGTTTATTTTTCTATACTTCATCCAGTTTGGTCCAGGTGCATAAAACAGAGCTTTTCATCAATTGTAATAAAACCTAATTAAAAAAAAAAATCAACTTACTCTGATAGCACACGTAGTTTTTCCCCTACATGAAATATAGGTTGGCTTATGTCTGCTGAGGGATAGTCATAGAGGACAGCAAGGAAATCACTCTCCTGACCTGTTAAAGAAAAAAGAAAATGTCACTTACAAAGAAGACAGAGTTCTGAAGCAGAAGTGGATTTTTCATTATGTATGTTATATTTTACATAATAGGTCAAATAGGAAAAAAAAATCTCACTCTGAAATGTCACTTGATAAACAAAAAGACTTAAAGATAAACCTATAACTTCACAAGAAGAATCTGAAGATATTAGAAATTAAAAAAACTCATTTGGTTAATTGTAAGTAACTAATTTTAAACCTCTTTTTCGAGTAATTACCATATTTAAAAGACATATTCAGTCTGAAACTATCAAAATTAGTAAGTATTTAAAATATATAGGAAGTAACTCAGTTTGATTAATGCTGCTGTCTCTAAATGCCTCCAGCTACAATTCTGAGCTAAGCTGATGCCGTGCATTTGAGGAAAGGAAGATGTATGTTGAATTGTTCCATCATTTATGACCACTGATATTTTTCAAACATATGAAATTCGTTTAGATCAAGGGCGATGAGAACGTGGCCATTATTGCTTATTTCCCATCAGTTTTGTAAATTAGCTTGATTTACAGCCAGAGAGATTTATTCTTACCCCTTGCATGGAAACTGTTCTAGAGGTAGCACATGATGTCCTTATCTTCAGTTAAAAGAAGAGAGGCAACATGAGTGTTTATAATTAGATCATTGTACAACTGTGGTTTACAGAACTGAAGTCAGTAAAGAGAAAACCCCAAGCACCAGTACAGGTTGGGGGTTGACCTGCTGGAAAGCAGCAGTGAAGAGAAGTACCTGGGAGTCCTGGTTGACCATAAGTCAGCAATATGCCTTGTGGCCAAGAAGGTCAATGGTACCTGGGGTGCATTAGGAAGAGTGTGACCAGCAGGTCGAGGGAGGTTGTTCCTCCCCCTTTACCCTGCCCTGGTGAGGCTGCATCTGGAGTACTGCGTCCAGTTCTGGGCTCCTCAGTTTAAGAAGGACAAGGAATTACTGGAGGGAGTCCAGCTACGGAGATGATGAGGCATCTGGAGCATCTTTCTTGGGAGGAAAGACTAAGAGAGCTGGGTCTGTTAAGCCTGGAGAAGAGAAGCTGAGAGGGGATCTCATCAATGTTTATAAATATCTTAAGGGTGGATGTCAAGAGGATGGGACCAGGCTCTTTTCAGTGACGCCCAATGACAGGATGAGGGGCAATGGGCACAGGCTGAAGCACAGGAGATTCCATCTGAATATAAGGATAAACTTCTTTACTTTGAGGGTGCCAGAGCATTGGAACAGGCTGCCCAGAGAGGTTGTGGAGTCTCCTTCTCTGGAGACATTCAAAACCCACCTGGACACATTCTTGTGTGATCTGCTCTGGTGAACCTGCTTTAGCAGGTGGGTTGGACTAGGTGGTGTCCAGAGGTCCCTTCCAGCCCCAACCATTCTGTGAATCTGTAATAAGTTCTTTTACATCAGTGGGGATGACTCTGGGTTTTGCAGCAGTACACAGGACATCTGCCAAAGCTCCTGGGTTCCTGAGGGATGGAGGAAACACTTTGCACAAGACTGAGACTATCAAACGTTCAATAGCTCCTCAGCCTGTGGAAATCTTTGGTGCCCAGCAAACGCTGACAAGTGGGAAGTTCAGAAATGTGTGATGTTGGGTGTTTTGAGCTATTGGGCAGAAGTCCTGGCAAGAGGGATTGTGCAACACGCTGCCTGCATTTCCCATGAGGGTGGTCCCATCTGCACATCACAGTCCCCTCCACCAGTACATGGGGAGACAGAGCTTTCCCTCTGCTTCCAGCAGGATCAGTGCCCCATTCCTTCATAACATCATCTAGCAGTACATTTGCAGAGGTGGTTTGGTCTCCATTCCTGCCCACTCTGCATCTCAACATGCAGAAAAATGGGAATGAGTTCAGAGGAGGAAAGAAAAATTACCCAGGGAAATAGACACTTCTGTATCTTGTTAGATTTGCTCCTTTAATATAGATCCTCATCAATATGTCTTTAAGGAAGACATTATTTTAGGGAAACCTAGAAACAGCATCCCAAATGAATGCTGGGACTGGCTCTGTGTTTTCATTCCCTGTGTCCCATGGCCTTATAAATAACTCACAATGATAATGATGAAAGGCTGCAGGAAACATACAAGTCTGCAGAAAATAAATATTTTCAAGGGGAGAGATTTTACACTTGTTATCTTTAGAGTGCTGATGATAAGACCATAAGTGTTAAGGAAAATATTCCACATCTGCAGTTTAAAGGAAATAAAAATCATCTCAGCTGAGTTTGAGTAGCTGTTTGTTATTATGATATAGAGACCAGTGTTATGCAAAGTAGTGGGTCATTGTACCTTAATATTCAAATTGACTGTAAACATTTTAGTCTTGCTAGCCTTTACCCATTGGATTCGCCTCATGATACTGTTAGTGAGCATCCTTATGGATGTATATATATGTAGAGTCTGGAATAGACAGTGGCTAGTTTGACAGTGTGTTTAGTATTATTATTGCCATGGTTTTCTTTGTTGTTTAGTGTCACTGGATTAAACAGGTCTAGTCCAGTACCTTTGTATTAATCAGCCAACTGATGAGATCAGTCTGCTGTAACTTATTATACAATTAGTTCAATTATACTGAAGAAATCCAGTGCTAAGCTTGCCTTTGATTGCTTCCCTGTTCTGCACTAAAAATTGAGAGACACCTTCTCTGTCTCTGAGACTGCTTAGCACTTGAGGCTAACAAGACCTAAGCATTGCTGCTCTTTTGAAAGAAAGCAAAATCTTTGCCCAGGACTGCAAGAAATAAATGCCAAAGGGTATGAACTACAGAGCGAGGATAAAGTGCCATTGCCTGATTTCTCATTGCAGATTATTAAAAAGCAGTTTCACAGAGAATGTCATTTTTATAGTGCCTTTAGCAATGTTTTTCTTGAACTTATGCTGTTTATTTATAAATGTTTTCTTTCCATACTGAAAGAGTGGAAAACAAGTGGTTTTCTGCTCTCCTTCCTTGCGTATTGGTGGTTTGCATTTCGTTACGCACTGTGGGGTATGTGACTTTTTCTCTGCTCTAGCAAGATCTGCATTATTTTCCTTACACTTTCATCTTTATATTCATTTTTGTTTCAATTTTGCACGTTAATTTGTAGTTCTGAAAATGAAGAAATTAATCACAGTGTTGGCTGCCACATCCATGCAAATGTTGTCTCTTAAACTGCATGTACTTATATTAGAGTGAAAGTAAAGCAATTTAAGACCAAAACCTTTAAACTCTCCCACTCCACAAAAAAGACCTCATTTTATTTGGTATTTAAATCAAACCTCACTGGGGTTTTTGGTCATGTGAAATACCCCACCGCTTCTACAACATTTCACAAAGCCCACACTAGCTCCTTTCAGACACAAAAGCCTTGAAACAGGGACTAAACAAATTACCCTCTTTCTCCACACCTAATTTTTGCAGTGATCTAATAGGCTTATCTGATGAGCTCCCACACTTTTAAGTTGTAAAAGAAAAAAGATTTGACTGAATTTTTCTAACACAACCTCTCCTCCGCAGTGCGAGTGCAGGTTGCATCTGAAATGGAACAACTCAAAAGTTAGAGTGGAAAGATCGAAGCACGGACATTTCCACTGAATCAGGTGTTAATTCTGGTGTGGGCTTTTAAGGAGTGAAAAATGGATATGAAATACGTGCTAGTTTTAGATGTCTGCATCCCTGGATGCCTTGCAAAGTTGAGACTTGAACACTGTGTGCTTTGAGCTGTTCATTGTGAAGGGACTATGCTATTATAGAGAAGGGAGAGCATAGGCAGAGCTTCTATTCATCGCCCTCCAAAAATGCTGTGCTGTGCACCGTTGTGGTCCCTGTCTGGAGTGGGAATGAGCTGTTCAGAGCTCAGCTCTCTGCATCATCCCAGTATTATTGTCCAGCAGAAATACTGTGATTTATGTCTTGATGTATACCAGAGAGGGTAAAGGAGGGCACTTGTCTGTGTCTGGGGGCTGGCTGTGCAGCAGCCATAAGGTGTGGCTGCAGAGTTGTGCTAATGCACCCAAATTAGATCTAAACCAGCCAACTTGTGAACTGAGAGTTATGCAGGTGCAGGTCAGTAAGGATTAACCCTTGATTCAGGGTCCCGAGAGAGGAAAGAGGAGGCAGTGGGCTCACAACCCATGATGACCTCTTGCTGCTGCAGCTACTCTGTTATCAGTACCTAGGCAATGTCAAGGACACCCATAGAATGTGGTTTCAGATGGAGTGCAGTCATATTTGGAGTCCAAATGCCTCCTTGGGTAATGCAGCTTCAGCAGGGTTCCTTTTCTCAGGACAAAGCCTGATGCACTAGGGATGAGGAAAGCACAAAGTTTTGCTTTAATTGCAGCTCTTAGGCAGCACAAGAGTCTTATAGGCATCTGATGAACCCGTTCACACTGCAGATCTGCAGCCTCCAGTTTTCTGTTTTCTTCCCCTTTCTCGTTGAATATCCTTTCATTTCTTTCTTTCCCTTCTGTTTCAGTCCTTCCTTTTATTCAGTCTCACTGAAATGAGCCGGTGTCAAACTTCCTTTTCCTAACAGTTATTTGGACAGTTGTAAGTCCATGGATTGGATGTTTGATCTGGTCAGGAAGAGAAAAAGCTACAAACTCTTTGGATTAACCCCAATATACGTTTTTAGCACTGAGTTCCTTTCCAAAAGTCTGTTTTTATTGGATTTGGATGACAATATTGATGCTTGAATTCCTGACTTTAATTACCAGCATTTAAGCCATTATGAATAATACTGGCCTGATTCAGATGAAGAGTTAGATTCAAAGAGCTATGCGAGCTTTTAAAGCTGCCTTTGGATGCTTAAACATAACTATTCAGTGCAATTTCAGCTGTGTGAGCGTCTGAGACATCCCTATGGCCTTGGCAGATGTCACTGCAGCTACAAGAGACTTGTTCCCTCCCCAGGTGACAGCTGAAGGTCAGGCAGGATCTGACAAAGCACCTTTCTAGATGTGCTAGACATGTAGGAGAACGCAAGTAGATCAAGCCCTGAGTTCCTAAATGGGTAATTTCCCCTTGATTGCTGTGCTATCATTGTTTGCTGAGTCTTCTTTTAGGGGTGTCTTCTTTTTACATCACTGGAAGAGATGCAGTTGGCTTTAGCCTTGCTAATCCTGACTTTTAGCATGTGCAGTAACAAGTCAAACTTGGTCACAGCCGTGGCAGTGACCCCGCGCTCACCTGCTCATCAGCGAGGTCCTGCTCTGAGTGCAGGACCTGTTTTGATACCTCTGTTTTGATGGTTATGGTATTCATGATGGAAGTTGTTGGGAAGAACAACACGGGCACTCTTCTTCACAAAACAATAAATTTTCAGTTTATGTTATGGACCTCTGAGTCTAACAGCTTTAACACTAATTGATCTCTGCTTAATTAGGACCTAGGGCTACGTGGCTCCCTGTATCAGCCAGTTCTCAGCCATTCTAAAAGCAGGGCTGGGTTTCCTTCCAGCAATAATGAAAGCAGACTGATTCCTTATCCTTATAATACTGAGCAGCACAACTGGACCATATTTTGTGGAAAACACAACAATTTTGATAAATGCCTTCGCCCTCTAAAAAAAAAAAAACAACAACAACCCACAAAAAACCAAAACCAAACTAAACCAACTAAAAAAGCCCACCTGTTTCTTCTTACTCACCTTTGGGGGGTGATTTACTACAGGTACTGTCCCAGCTGTCTGCTGTATTTGAGCAGGAGAGCAGAGGCTGTACTGGCTCTGCACCTACGCACTTGCATTTTGGGAGTAGCAGGTCAATGAATCCTTTTTGCTTTCCCCCTCTGCCGCATGACCTCCACCAGCCTACAGGAGGGCTTTGCAACCTCATTTTTTCACATGTAGGTGCATAGGGCAGATGTGTTGTATCTCCCGTTGGCAGCTTGACATGTGAAATGTGTATTTCTGTATAACCTTTGTTGATAAGCCTGGTAACATGGAAAGCTGGCCGCATACTGCATTTAATTCAACTGTCTAACAGTGGAATCAGGTTCGGTGCAAGCACAACATCATTAATTAAGGTTTTAACCTTAAATGAAGCAGAACCGAGTTTTGAGAACAAATGTGTATTAAATATCACATGCAAGAATGTCAAATTACGGTATCTCTTATTTCTGAAGTAGGCCAGTTCATTCTGAATTGAATCAAGGGGCACCAGCAAATAACAGTTTTAACATTTGGGTTTTTTCATGAAAGTACTTCTTGGAAAATGAGCTAGAACGTACCCAAAATAAGCATTATCTACAGGTTGCCCTCTTTCTCCCACAGCAGTCATGCACTTGCATTTACTACATTGGGTAGATGAAGGAAACACATGGATGAGGGTACCAGACATTTTGGACACCTTTTTCTCTTGAAAGAAATTAAATGAGTGCTTACCCGTTTGGCTCTGCACATTTGTTTCTTCAGAGGTTTTCGGCGTTTTCACAGTATTTCCCATTGTGCTCTTTAAATCCGTCAAAGCTCTTCAGAACTAAATTGAAGGAGACATTAAAATTAAACATCAGAGTAACACCTGCTGTGCCAACAGATGAGAAATGACCTAGTGTGGGTGTCTCCAGTTTTATACAGTTTTGCTTTTGAGAACTCTTGTGTCAAATTCATGTGAGAGCTTTACATACTTGCTAAACTCTCACCACTTTGGTGCTTTTATCAGGGGAATAGCAGAAAACCACAGCTAGGGAAGTTGCTCAGAAGAATGCAATGTAGTAAAAGTTTCCATTACCAGTACCTCAGCACAATAGGAAGTCACAGCGAAGCCATGCCCATACAGTCATTTCATACTCAAAATGTTCTTTTCAGCATTTGGAGATCTGAAGCTACATAGAAATGAATTAGATTGACGTATCTGGTTTTCAGCACTGTGTGTATTGTGTTGCTTTATGACTGAACACTAAGAATGTTGTTTGGTGGTTTTTTCTCTGATGCAGTTGTGCTCTCAGAGAATGTGGGCAAGGTTGTTTTTCCTCTTTTTTTTTGTTTAAGTAATGCCTCAAAATGTTTGATCTCACAACACTTCTCCTGCATGAAACCAGTGGTGCAAATTCTGCAGATGCTTGTCTTAAAAAGTCTTGGTAGATGTATAAGAAATGCACTATCAGACAACATTGAGACAGTTCATTCTCACAGCTTTACTGTGGCCACCCTAATTCTCCCTGATAGAGGACAGAGAGAGAAACCCTTTGGATGTGGAAGATGTCTCATGCTATGGTATATTTTTGGAGGCAGAGGAGAATAAACTGTATCTGTTTGAAATCGCACATTAAAGCAAAATAACTCGACACCACTGGCTGATAGCTAATTACTTTAAAAAAAGATATTTCTGTCACTTGCCCTGTGAAAATGGTAACAGGAGTGTCACGTGGATATTTGCTAAACTGAGGTGCAATCTGCACCTTTCAGTCTTTTCTACCTTAAATATTTCAAAGATGACGACTGCCTTTGGTATGCGGCTCTTTACTTACAGCAGGCTACAGCCTGACCGTGTTAGCTGGCCAGGTGTCTAACTTGAGAAGCAGCACTACTGAAATCAGAGAGATCTTATTACTAATCGTCTTTTGGAATAAGATTGGCAGAAATGAGTATATTGCCCAATACCATAAATTTTTGATATCTTACAGTGAGTTTTGGGAGACACCCTACTAGAAAAAAATGCTGTTCAAAAGAAAAAGAATTAGTCTCTTATCAAATGCAAGTAGATCAGTGCTAAAACAGATGGTAACGCACAGTTTGACTCCAACTCGCCTCATTTTCAAGCTTCTTAATGCTTGTTGCCAAAGGCTCCTTGCTGGAAATCTCTATTTCACTGGCCAAATGTCACATTACACTGTCACTGCCTGCACTCAGAACTAGTTTGGGGCACATCTGTAGGATGCAGATGTGCCAGTGTCTTTCTGACAAGTGTCTGAAAACTGCTTTCACAAGAACACAAAACTGTTTCATTGCCTGATATAAGAAGTCTAGAAGCTAAATGAAAAAAGTAGCCTTAAAGTTAAATAAACTATCTGGATATTTACATTTGAATAAAAGGATCTCATCATTCTTCATTTAAATTCACCCAAGTTTCTAAAACTGAAATCGGAATTCATTTTGATAGGCACTGTCTACTTGGAAGATTTCAATTTTCTGAGCTAACTATAAATATTTTTTTGAAAGACCTAATTTGAATTTATTCACCGTTTTTCTCAGTTGTATCCCATCAAGAATAAAAGCTATAGGGAGAGGAGTAGTGCAGCCAGTACTTTGGCTACAGGTATTATAGTTGTTCCTGGCCTATCTTCAAATTGGCCGGTAAAACTTCCTGGGCATGGCAAGAGTGAGCTCAACAGGGCTGAAAATCTCATCCAGAGAAGTGGGATGAATACCTGGGTGGATAAACCCTGCTGAGCTCTGTGCTGTAGTAGCTGCATTTTTGCAGTAACTGAAAAGGTCTAAGTTATAGTAAGTAAGCTGCAGTTACCAAAAAATTGTGCAATTCCAGATCGGTGCCAAGCACAGCAACACAAATATCTTATGCCCATCTATAATTTTTACATGTGCAACTGTCATTTAGGTGAGAATAGTACTTGAATTTTGTGTTACAAAGTATGGAAAAAGAAAAATAATAGAGTCCTACCTCTGTGTACCCCTTTATTCTGGGTCTTAGTATTTGAGGACCAGGAGAGGAAGTCATCCTACTAGCGATCAGACTTGTGACAGTGAGCTTTCAAGGGCTTTCTTCCTACTCTTAAGATATAGTAGATATCATTTTCAGGTGTGCCTGAGTCACTTTGGAAAGTGATACGTAGCATTTGTTCATGATGGAAAGACTTCTGAAAACTCTACCTCACACTTACAAAATTTCTAAAAGCATGGCACATTTGAGCAAGACAGCTTCATTTTCCTAGGTGGTCTTCAGGGTTCCAAACTTTGCTTTAAATGTACCTAATGTGTTGTTCAAGGTTTGCTTATATGTCATTTGTAATTAAACCACTTTCTCTCTAGTCCAGTTGGATTAAGTACTGGACAACTGGCATGTGCATACTTCATACTTTGCAGAGCACATCCCAAACTGGCCTGGCTCACTTCTGCCATGCAAATCACTGCTTTGTATGACCTCAACCTTCAAAGGACCTCTGAAGTCAACAGGACAGAGCATGCAGCTCATTGCTGCTACTTTAGAGGTGGAAGAATCTGACTTACGGAAAATACAAATGTTATAAAGTACTTACGGGAACAGTGAAAAGCAATGGCGTTTTGGACTTTGATGTCACTAGCGTGACAGTTTGCTATGTCTCGTTACATTTTCCATGCTGAGTTTTACTGTCATTACCATTGGTGGCAGCATAAAGTCTTGAAAGGGGCAGAGAGTTCAAGATGTTCTCTAGACTCATGGCAGAAGTGTTTCATAAAAATAAGTATTTTGTGCTTGCGTAGAGTATTGGCAGTTCAATACAAATCCATTGTATTGCTGTATGGTAAAGTGTATGATGGTTTTCTGAAATTCTGAGATACTCTACAAAAATAGACTTACAGGAAACTGTAGAGCATCTTGTGGCTGAGACAATTTTTTATCATTTAAGTCAATAGCAGAACAATAACAGCTTTATAGATTATATTCTTTTGAAATGGTGAATCTGCTCCAAGCGCCGCATCTCACTTCAACTCGGTGACAGTTTGAGATATGAGCAGAGGTGGCATCCCTCTGTAGTAGAAGCAGGTAATTATGGCAGATCCAAAGAAAATCGTTCACTGAGGGTGATTTGGGAAGAATTAGGGGGAGGTGAGGGACTCTAAGCTCACCTTGACCCCTCAACCCAAGGCCATGCATGGAGAAGAGCAGCTGCAGCTCAGCATGGAGAAACTGCTGGGCTGCAAACCAAACTACCCGCAGGTGTGAGGGCGGCTTTCCCCACTCACAGACCACCTCCTCAGGCATCTGAACATTTTACTTTAACCATTAAGATCACATTTGCAGTCTTCCAAGCTTTGGCCTTCCCTCCCCTTTCCATTTATGCACCTGCTGTTTAAGGAAAGCCGGTCGCTGCAGCCGCAGCTGTTTGCAAACACAAAGCTCATGGGGTTTAGTGACCTTCACTGCTTTATTTTTTCTGCCAAAAGGAAGGCGAGGAAACATCTACAGCCGCAGTCCTGCTTTGTGTCCTATTTATCAGTGGCAGAACTCTCAGCAGATATGAACTCTTCACCTTTCAAGACTGGAATCTCACTGACCTACATCGTGGGGGCTGAAAACCTGTGGCACAATTTACACCTTCCGCTCCTGTGTGTGGCACATGGAGCAATAATTTCCTCTAACACAATCTGTTCTCTGAGAAAACACGCTTCTGGAGCAGTTAAATAGCATGGAAAGTCTGTTTCTTTGTAAGAACTTTTTCAAAATTGTATTTAAAATGATTGAGAATTAATAAAGAAATTAAAATAATAAGAGAAAAAAATTTAAAAAGGGCAAAATAAACACTTGAGTAAAGCCTCTCTGCAAGGAATACTGCAGATTAGTAAAATTAAGATCATTAAGATTGTTCCTGAGGTGCTCTACCTTATTTTATTTTTGCTACCTGATATTCACATCTATACCACCAAGGTCTTAGAATTTAATTCTCAATAAGGTTCACAGGTAATGTCTGAACCCCATTTAGCTTGAAAATGAAAGCTCCAACATCCTATTATTTTTCATGGGGCACAAAAAGCAGCTTATATTTCAAAAGCTCTATATTTTTAGGTGAATTTCCTTTAATTTGTCATTAGTCAAAATAAGCATCCTTTCAGCTTTTAGGCACTTGTAACCTTCACACTTAGAAAGAACAATGCAATTCTGTAATCAAGGGAATTCACAGAAACAAGCAACTATGAAACAACACAGAAATACCACATTATGCAAACTTCTAATGCTTTGAATAAAAAGCCCACTAATCATATTTTGGCTTATAGTGAGCTGCAGTTTGCTTCAGCGTAAGGTTATAGAATTATAAAATTGTTTCAGCTGGAAAAGACCTTTAAGATCATTAAGTCTAAGTGTTACGTCCTATGCATCTATCTTACTGTGAGCTTTCATAGAAATACTCTTTATTCCTTCTATCATTAGTACCACTCCTTACGAAAAGGATTGAGGCAGGCTCTTCTATCTTAACGTGTGGTGGTACTTGAAATCCGTGGTCTGAACACCATCATTGGTGATGAAAAAAACCTCCCTTTTATATAAATAAAATTGAAAAAGTTGTTCCAATATGCAGATAACCTAAAATGTATGAGAGTAATGGTTACCTTTAAATGCTAGGCATGGTATTCCAGGTTGCGGTATTTCTCAGAAAAGCCGTAGTCCTAATACTGCTCTCATGCTGCCAGCAAGGTTGAGCTGATCAAGTCGAGGAGCAGCTGGTCGAATGAGTGTGTTGTGAAGTTCACGCTGTCATGTAGAGCAGCATTTGCCAAACAGGCCACATACTTCCTCTCTGAGAAACAAGGAAGGCTCAAAGTGTTTGCAACAGATGAGGTTCCTGTTGCAAGTCACTACTCAAGACACTTTTTTATCGATGAGCTGGGGGAACCAGGGAGGCTTTCAACATATTGCATCAGGGCTGGTTTGAAAAGATATTAAAAAAAATGAGAAAAATAACCTTTTTTACATTACTTAACAGAAAGGGTTTCTCTATCTCCTTTTTTTTTTCCTAAATTTATTTATCCAGTGATGTTCAGTCCGCGACTGTTTTGTTTTATATAGTTCTGCTAGTTTTTTTTTCAGACAGACAGGAAGAGGCACAAAACTTTGTTTTCCATTCTTATTGAGCCTGAATGGGAATGCAAGGTTTGCTTTTTTCTTTACTTTGCACCCCAAAACACCTCTGCAAATAATTGAAGCTCAGTTTCAGCAATGAAAGAATGTGGAGTGAAATCCTGTCTGTGAAGCACATTTTCACATCAATTGTACAAAGTGCAGAAGCAAGAGCCACAGGACCTCACTCATCTCAGTGTCTGAGATGTGGAAAACAAGATACCAGCCTGTTAAATAACCTGACTAAAGTCACTCAAGGAATATAGTACTGCAGATATAAATACAGAAGTCAAAGGGATTTATTAAGGTTTGACCTTTGCTTTTATGATCAAATTGTGATCTGAGAAGCTCATATACCTGATTTTGAATAGTAAAATAAATTTAAAAAAACAACAACCAAACAAAAAGCAACAAACAACCCACCAGAAAACCCAAGCAGAGTTTCTACTGCATGCCAGAGCAGTTGTGAGTAGTTGCTCATTGTAATGCCAACATGTTTGATGATGAAAACTAAAAGTTGACAAGTGTGGGAGCTGTTCTGTAAGCATTATTGGAACCAGGAGACAGCGATCAAATTCCTAAAACTCTGCCAAAATTTGGAGCTATAGTACTTTCAGGAGAATATCCTTTCTCTTTGATGGGCTGCACTAGCAGTCCTCACCTTGAAGGGACAGGAAAGCATTAGGGATCTTGGTAA
The DNA here is from genome assembly GCF_964273445.1 of Streptopelia decaocto. Taxonomy (NCBI): domain Eukaryota; kingdom Metazoa; phylum Chordata; class Aves; order Columbiformes; family Columbidae; genus Streptopelia; species Streptopelia decaocto. The sequence goes on along the minus strand of NC_138655.1, from coordinate 9,083,249 downwards.
GCAAATCAGTCTACAACACAGAGCCATGCCAGTGTTATAGCCAGTGCTCTGGGGAGCTGGTTTTACTATAATGCACCATGATTATCCCCACTGGTTGTATTTTGATTGTTTAGGACTTTATTGCTTTCTTTGAACCGCAGGGATGTGTTGTGCATGTTTCCTAACGGCACTTACCGAATGGATGTACAATGTTTTTGTAAGCACTAAGACATCACAGGTTGAGGGATGTCTGCACCACCCATGAAAACAGGCAGGGGCAGGGCTCTGGCTTTTCCTGATCCTTCTTACCAATATCTGCCTTGGGCTGGATCTCACTATCTTTGTGCCTTTGCAAGAAGTCAGGTTATGTTCCAAGATGCAGTCACCAATGGGGCAGGTCTCAGGCTGAGCAGAAATGATTTCTCACACTGAAGAGGAGGTTCTATTTTCTTGATAGAACACGCTCCACTGGAAACACAATAAATCTCAGCCATGGTTTCTACCAGGCATGTAGAGGAACTGATGAATTTTCAGTAGAGAGAAGTAAAATCCTCCATTTCTGTGTCATTTCTGCCTGTTTCTGCTGGTTCTTTACCCTTGTGCAATGATGAGACACAGTTTACCTTTTCAGTGCATTCAACTAATAACTTGTTCTAAATGATAACTGATAAAGCAATGTTTACATCTAAATAGAAAGAAGTTTTGATACGAATTGAGTGAGGCTTTATATGTCATTTTAAAAGTATTCATATCCTGTTATTAAAGTCACTAACCTGACACGGGCATCCAGTGAGTCACTGGAGAGAGGAACGTTGCACTTGCAGAACTGCCTCTGATTACAGCAGAGAGGGATTTGCCAAGACTCATATATAAAAAATAAATCCTCCTTCTTCAAAACACTATTTTTGACAAAAGAGAAAGGACCCTCCCCTTTCCCCCATTTTTATCTGCAAATCGCAGTTCTACTAGATGGTTATGGAGGGAAAAATGTATGTATCAGTCTCCCTTTCCATTGCTGGACTGACCTGCCAATTCCCGGTTAGTGTTTTCCATATATCAGCAACACAGCTCCTTAGCTGTGATGATATAGGCTCCATGAGTTGGTTCCAAAGATTTCTAGTCCTCCAGGTTTTCAAAGACGGGTTTTATCTGAATGCCTGGAAAAAATTACATTAACATCTTCACATAAGAGCCTTGCAACCTTGGTGTGTTGTGAGCACTTGCCGCTATGCTGAATTAGATGTCCAAGGAAAAGAAATGCAGGATACTGAAATCCAGCACTGAAAATATTTCAAATCCAGTCTTTTAGAGAACAATCTGTTAAGCTAATTGGAAATAAGAGGTAAGGAGTCAGTTGCAGCTTGCTTATTTTTTCAGGGAGAAAAAACAGGGTATGAACAGTCCCTTTAATCTGGCATTAACTGAAACTGAAGACAACCTCAAACAGAAATAAGGTGCAGTTTTCTGTTAATAGAGTGATTATCTTCAGGCATGAACTGCGAATAAGATTGCAGTATCCACTTCTCACTGTCTGAGCCCAGCTTAAATACCTCATGCAAGATCAGGCTTTAGTCAAACACAAGCTGTGTTTTAAGTGATAGGAAGAACCTGAGCTCAGCAGTCAGGAAATGGAAGAGCCTTGGCTACCTGGAGGTCAAACATGATGGTCTGACAGATATTTCTGGCTGGAAACTGCATGCATCTGAGCCTGGAGAATACCTATCATCTTTAACCAAGAAAATATTGCTGTACTGCTGGCTCTTTTGGGAAAGTAGAATTATCTGGAGATTTAATTGGTTTGACTGTTTTAGTTGGAAATTTTTTGATCTCTCTTTTTGGGTGGTGTTACTGTTGTTGCTGTTTGTATCATCTATAGCAGTTGCCTTCAAAGGGCTGCATGTAATTTTAGGACTGCATAAATGTAGGAGTCCTAAAATTACATTTGACCCTTTGAAGGCAACTGTGAGGCTGATGTGGCCCCCAGTGAAAATGAGTTTGACACTCCTGGTCTACAGCATGCTTCTGGGCAGACAGAAAACCTTCTCCATAAGGAGTCTGCAGCCTTGTAGCCATCAGAGAAACTGCATTAAGGTGAAAGGAGTGCATGTATTAAAGAGACAAATGTGGCTCAAGCCGGGTTTTCAGTTTCAAGTCAGGTTGGAAAAACTAGAGGTCATGATATGAGGAGAGAAAGAATGTTTTGGGTTTACAGAGAGTGATAAAAACTAATTTCAGTGAAGTTTCTAGTCATTAGGTCTGTTGTGAATCGGTTTTGAAAATCTTTGCAGAAGTGAGTTTCCAGAGTAAATGAGGAATGAAAAGACATTCAACATTGCAGTTTCTACAGCAGTGGTCTTTTCCAGGTGTGTTGGGAGGCAGAGGTACAGCTTACCGGTATAGCCCATGTATTCTTTTATGATCTCAGTGGAATAGCAGCAAGAGGTGTTATTTAACTACAAGCTCCTGAACTGTGAGACATCTGAAGCAGAAAGGCTAGACAAGAATAAGTAGATGTGCCCAAGAAGTGTAGGGAGAATTGGGGTGGATAGGGTAGCACTAGTGCAGATTTGTGAACTACGATGTCCCAAGAGAGAAGTTTGCAAGAGGTAGCAGCCTTACCTCAGCCAGTAACAGCCTAACACCAAACAAGAATTCATCTTCATGTAATCCTGATTTACATTCACCAGAATCACTGAATCAGAGAATCATAGAATCAGAGAATCATAGAATCATAGAACAGTTTGGGTTGGAAGGGACCTTCAAAGCTCATCCAGTCCAACCCCCCTGCCATGAGCAGGGACATCTTCACCCAGATCAGGTTGCTCAGAGCCCCATCCAGCCTGGCCTGGGATGTCTCCAGGGATGGGGCATCTACCACCTCCCTGGGCAACCTGGGCCAGTGTTTTACCACGCTCATTGTAAAAAATTTCTTCTTCATGTCTAGCCTGAATTTTCTATCCTTCACTTTAAAACACCTTGTCCTATTGCAAGAGGCCCTGCTAAAAAGTCCTATAGGAAAACTACTCACTATTGTGAGCTGCAACATTTCCTAGTATCTGAGTTTCTACTGTCTAGCTTAACTTCTAATTTTGTGACAGAAATAAATAAATGCTTATGAATCTGCTGGTCCCTGAACTAAATAATACTGAAAGCTTTGCCTTCCATTTTCAATGCCATAACTTGTTACAGTAGGCATTATTGCCCAACCATTGTTCCCACCTTTCCTAAGAGTTTAGGAGGACAGTGTAATTTTACTGTTTTGGATTGTGCAATGCAGCTGCAACTGCTTCTTCTCAGCAGTCCAGTACTGAATGTTTTGACTCGGGTCATTGTCAAAAATGTCATCGGAAATTCCTCTGATGACAACAGGTCAATCTGTAAGGACAGCTGAAACAAGAACTGCATGTGGCTTCAGTTCCCTGTCAAGCGCTTCTAAACAATGCTGAGATAAGAAATACCCTGTGACGACAAGATGACTAATGTTCATCATTTTATTGTATATCTCATATTGATTAGAGGTTTGCTATCAAAAAGCTGCTCCACAGGATAAGTTCTCAGCTGTTAGTTTTAAAAGTGATTTTTTTAGCTCTTGTGTCTATAGGTACAGGAGAATTCCTGGACAATTAAAAACCAGAGGACTAACAAAAAGAACACAGTGTTTGTTATTTTTAAGCTGATCTCATGATTTTTGGTTTCCTGATTCATGATTCTGCCATGTTGATAGTAATATGGGTGTCAAGTAATGGAAATGAACAGTCCCTCTTGTATTTCTTCTTCTTCCTGAATAGTCCTATTTTTTAAAGCACACAACTCCTTCATTACAGGTTTCTGGGGCTAATCACACAAATAAATTATAGTTTTGAAGGGAAAGAGGCCAACAGAAACACTGAATGCAGCTATGTTATCCTCTGTGTCCTGAGCCTGCCTCTAATGTGGCTACAGTGTTTAAGGAAGATTTATTTTTAATGTGAAAACTGCAGGCTCAAAAAGGAAGAAATTTAATTCTGGGCAGTCTCCAGCTTCTGCTCTCACTTATTTGTTCCTGATTTTTTTTTTTTTGGTGAGGATGAGAAAACAATGAGCCTGAATTGTGATGTGAATTTGAAAAACAGAGAACTGGTACAGTTTTGCTTGCCTAACTTCTGTGGTATGAGTGGCCTTGTTTCCAGAGCCTGAAACATATTTCAGATGTACCAGGGGAGGGAACATAACAGTATTGCTTCCAAATACTGCTGGAATGATGTTGTAAGTTCCTCTATCACCCACTTCCAGTCCGAACAAAAATTAAACATGAGTAACAGTAGCGGATACCACATCTCTTTCAAACCCCCAAATGCAAGGCATGCTTCCTGAATGTGGATGTTATAAAAAAAAACAACCAACGAACCAAAAAACAGCAGAAAACAAAACCAATTGAGGAAGTGGGCATTACCATGGAAAACAGAATTAATAAAAACAGAATAAAGAGGAGCATGTAAACCTGTTCTAACCACTCATGCAAAGAAGTGAAAATATCCACAGCTAGGATAAGGCTTCGAGCAAGTTCTATTCCCCTCGAACTCTTCTCATATCACAAACAGTTTTGCAAAAGTTTTGGGTTTTTCTTTTACTTCTTGAGCTTGGATCATATCTAATGATATGATAATCTAAGCCCATACACATCCAGTGCTGTGAGATGAAGATTTGCCTGTCCAGGCTTTCAGCTCTCCCTCTGCAGACAGGACTTGTAAGACACGTCTGTCCAGAACTTTTTGCCACAGTTGTTTGACCCACTACTTGACCTGAGGGAAGTTTTGGATCTCAGAGACAGGGGAACTTTGCAAAGCTTTTAAAATCCCTGGGAGGAGATGTGTTCAAAATCAAGCACGTACTAGGATGTTTTTCTTGGTCACAGTGCATTTTTGGATTCTGTATGTCATCTGATCTCAGTACTCTCCCTATCAAACTTAGCCTTTTAATAAAGCAAATTCAGAACTTCACAGAAACTGCCACTTTCAAAATCTGGGAAACTTCAAGAATTAGGGAAACTTGAAGCCCTTTAATTTTTTATGGCTTTGTTTGGTTTGATTTGAAGTGAATGTTATTTAGAGGTACTTGATAAAATATGCTGCGCACTTTCAGATCTGATGTTGAAGAATATGTTTGCCAGATTAGCGGATAAATATTGTGCAATCCTAGATCTAATTTCTCTGCTATACCAAGGAGACACATAATTCCTTGCTTCAAATGAAAAACAAGGAAGCAACTCTTCTGAAGGAAGCTGGCATGCTGTGTTATCCCTTTTCCAGTCTCACCCGTCATAGTTCTGTTGAGCTTGTTCTCATTCCTCATCCTGGGGATGCACCCACACACAGAGATGCTCTCAGAAAAGATATTTTTCTCTCTCTCTCATGACCAACTGAGTCAGTGCCCCTAGTCAGCAGCTGGTAAATGTCGTGCCTTACAAACACAAAATGGGCCACCACAAATCCCACATGAGGATAAAGGCCATTGCTCACTCAGGTTCTGGTCTAAATTGAGGGCGGAAGTGAGGAATAAGATCAAGTGGTGTTTTTTATTTCTGCTTTAGTCTTTCGGCCCTCTTAAAACCAGAGATGTCTCTTCTAGTGCCCAAAGACTGACAGTCTTAGCTTTTTCCTTTGCTTATCTGCAACCATCTACATCTCGGCCTTTAAGCTAGTAACAGTGGTTGTTTTCCAGATCCCCTAAAAAGGAAGAGAAACCTCTCAGGAAGGTAGTAGCACTGGAAATTCTGCATGCAATGAACTAAAAAGACTGTCTCTACATCCAAACAATAACCTCTTTCTATTTATTTTTGGAAAGCAATTTCTCCAGTTGTGAGCAATGCTATCCTATTAGTATCAATGGATCTGCTTGTTTGAAATATACAAAAAGTCTGAGGTGCTGGCCAAGGCTGCACAGAGTTCTTCAGGCTCAAAGGTTTGAGGCAATTTCAAATTAAGGATTTGCTGTTTGTTTTCTGTTTCTTTTCGACTTCCTCCCGGTTTTATGCTTTCTCAGGCTTCTAGTTATGCTTTGAGCAAATTCAGTAAGAAGTAGTTTAATCGGTTGAAGAGATCGGAGTCTTTCATATCATCCATCTAGAGTTTGGGTTTTTTTTAGAATACAAAAGCTAAGCAGTTATAGTAAACTTATGTGAATGTTTGGAAATTAGTCATTTGAACCATGTCAGAACTATTCCAGCCTTTCTGTTCTAGGTCAGATCTTATCAGATTTATACTAATTTATCTGTATTTTCAATCAGTAGTTTTTATGGTTACTCAACAATATTGTACTATCTTTTCTCAGTGAGGACCTTTTCCATGCTGGCACAGCTGTAGGAAAGAAATAAAGAGTCTGGGCTAGAGAGTGGATCTGATTTTGATGGGCTTTGGCTCTGGTAAATCTTCTGAAGCTTGGGTTAGGCTTTTGTTCCTACTACATCTGCTCATAACTTTTCTAAACCCTCAGTGCTCCTTGGGTTAGCTATCCCAGAGTTTCTAGCCTAAATTTATTTACATTCACTGTGAATATTTAGTGCCCACTTGGCCTTGAACCAGCATTCTCCTGAGGTATAAATAGATCTTCTTCAGGGATTCATCTGTAAAGATCATGCCTACTCTCATTCCTTGTTTACCATGGTTAAGGAAGTAAAACTCTATTTAGTCTGCTCTTGTAAGATGTGCTTTCCATTCCCTGATGTGTCTCACAGCACCCTCTTTGTATTCACTCCTGTCTGAATGTGTCTCCTTCCAGCGAAGTTTTCAGAAAGGTTTGTGACTTGGTTAGGACATAGACAATTTTCAGAGGTCTTCCAAAATAACCATGGCAGAGCTGGAAAAGGCCAAACTTATCCTTCCTCCCCTTTGCTTTGTTCATTAGAACTTGCTTCTTATGATTGAAATGCCAGTGTTTTACATTCTCCAACTAGGCAGATTTTGCTTCTTATCTTTTTTACCTTCACCAGGGGACCATGTATTTTGACAGCACGTGCTGACTGATATTGTCTTTTTTTTCCAGGGAGGCTCAGCTTTTTCTCCAGCATCCATTATTAGTAAGAGGAGAGCACAGACCCAAGCAGCAGTCCTGGCTGACGATGTGGGATGCCCTTCATCCACCAGTGAGGAAATTGTAGCCTGCCTCCGCCAGTTGCCTGCTCGTGTCCTCAATGATGCACAGACTAAGGTACACCATTGCAAAATGTGTGTTGTTGGTGAGGGATCAAAAGAGGTTTCTTTTGACAAGAAGATGTGCGGAAGCTCAAAAAATAAAGTGGGCTGAATCCCTGTGAAAAAGGAACTGGACTAACTTTGGTGGAGTGATGCTGATGTCTATGACATCCACCTCTGACCTATGAATACTCACAGCTTGATTCTCCACTAGATTAAAATCCTTTTACACTACTTTAATCACAACTTCCAAAAGTAAAATAAGTTTCATTTTTTTACTTCTTTATGTGCCCTGTTGTCTGCCCCTGGGTGTTTTCCTGGAGGGGAATCAAGTGTCTGTAGCTTCAGTAACTTCAGTTTTGCAGAAAGAAAATGGGGAGGGATATCAGTGCACTGTCTCCTAAGTGGGAGACTTGTGAAAGCTGCAATATAAGTGATTCTAGAGATGAATCCTTTACCCACAAATTAAAACACTCAGTGGAAAAACGTTTTTTCAATCAGGATCAGCGTAGAGCCAATCCCTAATTTAAAACAGTATTTTTATGAAAATAAGACCATCAATTTTCTTGGCCTATTCAGCTCGCTTCACCCACTGAGACAGTCAGAAAAAGCATTGCTTCCTGGCAATGATGACTTTGCACTTACATTAACTGATCACTTGTTCACTTTAAGGCTATCACTCAGTTATCTGAAGCAAGAGTAAAAGGGAAATGACATGGGTAAACTAATTTAACGTCAATCTTATTGCTTTTTTGCTAACCTAGCTCCTAGCTATAAGCGGCCCGTTCCAGTACTGGGGACCAGTGATGGATGGAGTTTACGTTCAGGAACCTTTAGCTAAAGCCCTGCAGCGCCCTCGACTTCGGAAAGTAGATCTGCTCATTGGAAGCGCTCAGCAAGATGGGTTGATCAGCAGAGCTAAGGCAATTAAGGTAGGAAGAGGCTCACTGTTAATGACCTGATGGCGTTAATATTATTACAGTGATGACAGTAATCATATGCAGCCAGTGAGATGCTTTTTGATTTCTACAGCTTGTGAATTATACTCCAAGCAAATATGCAAAGGCATTGTCCATCTCCACCCAGTCCTATTTAGGCTGATTAATAGAATTATTAGATTTGTTGATTAATGCTAGGGGGGAGATTTGAAAAGGTAAGAGATCAGCAGAGATTAACCATGTATTAATAAGCAGTAGTATCTTTTACTGTCTCTAAAATTCTATTTTTATTGCAATCTCAGCTGAACATCACAAGGAATAAAGCAAGCTCATAACTTGGTTATGAAGTTCTTCCTGTGCAGCAGGCCTAAGTTAGACTTTCCCATGCCAATGTGTTTGGTTCTTTTTGTTTGTGTGTTTTTGTTTTGTTTGTTTTTGGTTTTGTTTTGTAGTTTTGTTGTTTTGTTTTGTTTTGTGTTTTGTTTTTTGTTTTTTTCCAGCAACCTTTTTTCTCTATTGCCTTTAAGAAGTAAGTTTTCTTATAAAGATATTTCTGAATATGGACTAGCTATGACTAAGACTAGCACTGGCCTGATGTGTGGGCTAAGGTTTTAGGGCATAAACTGAAATGAAAACAATGAAAAGCATTGTGTCCATGCTGTGCTTTGGACCTGAAAGTCTTCAAAAACATGAAGGTCTACCCAGCGGGATTTTGTGTCTTCTTGTAAACCCTCTGGCACTGTCTGTTCTTGAGACACCATATGAACCTCTTCTAGTCCATTTGTCCTTCTCCATGCTAGGAACAATTGCCCTTCCCTGTTTAACACTGGTGCATTAATTTAGATGTTCCAGTGTGCTCAGATATACGTTAAGAAATCAACAGGAAAATGTAACACAGCAGGGATTATTCTGAGGGTTATCGAAGTGAACTGCAGGTCTGTTGCTGTATTTCTGTAACTGTGTGGATTTCATCTCTTAAGGGGCAGTGAAAGCGTAATCCAACTTCTTTTTATGGCTAACCAATAATACATTGACCGATTTACTTCAGAATTAATGACAAAATTACTCCTTTGAAATAAGAGGTTTTGACCCACCCAAATAAAGTTCATAGTACTTGTTTAGTATCCATCAGAAGTTTCCTGCTCTTATTTCATGTGCCTTTCTCTTGTGGAATCAATGAAAAGAGGAAACCAGGCAGGCAACAGACTGTGATGCTGGAGGTCTGCAGATAACGATCCAGCCTTGTGAGAGGGGAATAAACTTCAGTAACCTCATTACAAGTTGTGTGATGAAGACTAGGAAGTGAAATTCTTTCCTTTGCCACTATTCCCACATGTGACAGTTGTCTGCAAAACCAAAATTAAATTCCATGATGTATTAGAAATTATGCAAGAAATCATGGTGTTAATGTATGCCACAAGCGCTAAAAGCCAACAAAAAGTGCTACGAGCAACATTGTAAGGTTGAAATGAAAAGGAAAAAACACTCATAACTGAGAGATCAGTAGTGAAGTTTTGCCTTTCCAAAAAGAAAGTCTGGAATATCTTCTTCATTTACAAGCTTGCAGAAAATAAGATCAGAAATTAACTAAAAAAAGTTGGTGCAACTCAACCCTAGGAAATGGTCATAACTACCTCAACCTGAGAGATTTGTTTTAAAATGTCCTGCTGTTGGAGATATTCTGGTTTCCTTTGGCAAGGGTTTAACTATCCTTACCTAAAAGGATAGTTAACTTCTTTACTAGCTATTATAATAGTACATATGTTACTTGGTGCTACTGCTGTCAGTCAGATTCTATCTCTGCTCCAGAGAATTCCTAATGTTTGTGGTAGCTGGTTATATTTTATTTTGTTTTGTTTTGTTTTGTTTTGTTTTCCTTTGACTTCCTTAAGCTATTTTCTTGTTCTCAGTAAGAACTGATGACTTTTTTTCTGCACATTTTCCTCTATTTCTGTTTTCTTATGTCTTCAGGTTTTTAGGGCTTGAGGGAATATGACTGTTTTGACCAGACTGTATTTCTGTCTTTGGACTGCTTTCTTAAGGCCTTACTACAAGGTTAAAATTTCCTGATTTCTTCCTTGTTAAATTATTAATTGCTGGAAAACAGTAATCTTTCCTCCATCAGTGAGCCATTTAAGAACAAGAGTGTTTCTACATCATAACCATGACCATGCGTGGTTGCAGCCAAAGTCAGATGATAAATTCCCGAATAGGCCACAGATATATTTATCTGAAATGTCAGAAGCTGGTGTGGGTGGTGGCCGTTACAGAGAAGTATGTGCCCCATTTCCTCTGTCATAATGTTATAAAGGATCTTTGATCTGTGCTAATTGTCCTTTCGCCACCACATACACCTGGAAGAAGTATTTGAGACAACCCATGCTGTGTCCTGCTCTTCCATTTTATTCATTTTAAGGGTTCCCTTGAGGTAGATCTGGCTTGCATCTCTCTGGGAAAACTCAAAGCTGATTTTACTGATATACTAAGGAAGGTGGAAGGGCTTAGCTGGTGGACAGACCACTGAGCTCGAGTCTGGAAACCAAGACATAGTTCCCATTCTGCTTCTGACTCTGGCCAAGCTATTTAACCTGTCCTACAAAGAGGGGACCAAACCTCCCTGGGGTGAAAATCCATCTGTGGATATGTTCCAGCACTGTAGAGAGAAGAACCATGCATGTGTTTGCATAGATAAATGGCACAGCTAAAAGGTCCTGTGGCAAGTGAATGGAGTTGTCAAAGTCCTTAATTTCCATCTCCTTTAAGATGACTGATTTCAGTGTGCAAAGAGTGGAGGGATAGAAAAATTTAACCCCTGCTGATCTGTTTCAGCAGTTCCTCGGAATAGTTGTGCTGGCAAATTCAGCCAAGGGCTTGGTCTATTAATCCTGGTCTTGCTGTATTAATACTGGCCCTGTAAATGGTGAGGAGACACTTTTAGCCCTTTGGATGCGAGTATGCTTGAGATGTGATGCAAATCTTATCACCTTAGACTGGAGTTGCATGTCAGTTTTATAAAGTCTTAGCAGTTGAGTCATAGGAGCGAGGGTAAAACCTCTAGATTGCAACCAGACCTGAAGGTGGTAAATCCAATTGTCACCACGTTGTTCTGTGGGGGCAGCTGGTTATGCTGGGACTGGCATTTTGGGAGTCTGTATTCCCACTGCAACACTGTGCTTGTGCCTGTTAAGACCTTAACTATTATAAATGAAATGAAGACACAGAAGGCATCACTTATGTGCTAGCAAAACATTTATGTTTGATTTGTTTACAATTAAAGGCTGAGGTCTCTCAGTGATGCTTGCAGCAGAGAGTATACTGAATACTTGTGCTCAGTCTTGCCTGTGGAAATGACCGTTTTGTGGCATTCACTTGAATGCTTATTCATGTGAACTGAGACAGATTTACCACTTCCTGGATCACCTCATACTCATCCCCAGTGCAGCCATCAGATGGTTGAAAATAAGTGAGAATCGGAGCAGAGTTTGTTAAGGGAATGGTAAGTGGTGCCATAATGCACCATTATGCGACATATGGAGCGGTTAAGCCTGAACCTGTTAACTTCAATTCCCATGGCAGACCCTTAGGGTCTGCTTTGAACAGTCATAGATTAGGGCAGCTGAGCAGAAACCTCTAAAATTGTTGATTTCAATTCCCAACTGAGCAAAATTTTATCCCTGTGCTATATGTGAAGCTCAGGTGGGAAGATCTAATGGTTCCTACTGGCATTAAATATACAGAGTCACTCATGCTGATCTATATGTGTTTGTATATGCATGTAAGTCAGTACAGCCTTGTTTTTATCCTCCATATGTTCTGTGTCTACTGTGTAATCTCCACATTACAAGAATTAATAGCTTTCTTTTTAGTTGGAAAACTAAGGCTGCACTTAGTATTTTCTTTTTCTTCCCCTTCTTATTACAAATCTAGTTGGCTGTAAAACCTAGAACCAGGACACAGGGGAGTGGATAGACAGAAATATAGTCTGTTTAGCCCATGTAAGCAGCTGGATCTACGCAGACCAGATCTTCCATACTGCACTATATTACAGTCAGTTAATTTCTTTATGGATAAAGATATTAATCAACATGCAACAAATGACAGATAGATGTGTATTAATTGTAATGACCAGGGGAGCAGTGTCCTGATAAATGCAATCAGTGAGGAGAATGGGCTGATATTGTCTCTTTATCTTATAACTGGCTGGGATCCTTGAAATACTCTGCTGAGTGGCTCGCAGGTCTTTCACTGTCTTTTGTGACAATGTTTATCAAAAGTCATTTAAGACCTGAGCTCTGAACATACTCTGTTAGTGTTATCCCTTTTCTATTTTGTCAGAAATGCACATTTTGCTCCTTGGAAGATGGAAATGTTTGGTCTACCAACTGCTACAAGTTTTTTTAAAATAAGACACTGGACCAGATTCAGTCAAATGCTCCAGAAGCTATGCTGCAGGAGCAAGAACATTAAGCATCATATAACTCATTATTTAGACAGTGTTTATGACCATTTTGCACCATCAGGACAGTAGAAAGTGGTGCACCTGCTGTTTTTAATTATTTTCTTACCTACTTTCTAAAAAAAAGTTGAAAACCCTGCTATAACTGTGAGGCCAGTTGCTAATACCTCTGTAAAGGTTAGCAGAATGTAAATTATTTTACATAATGTGCAGCTGTTTCTGTTAATTTGGTAGCAGCTGTTGTATCTACTGCTATTTGAAAATTGTTCCTTGGTCATATATTTTCTAATGGGAAGCATTTGTTGGACATAGAAAATTCATCATGCTTTGTCTTTTTACTGTTTCATGGGTTTTATTTTGAATGCATCGCTTTGTTTTGTGCTATCACATTGAAGTCAGAGGTTTAAGTTATATTTCATTGTAGCCAAAGTGACACTTGAGGCATCGTGTTTCAGATTGTTCTGTTTTAGAGCTGGTTGGGATGAAAAATCTCACAATGTCCTACAAATGTCAATTCTGTTTCGCATCCATCTCCGCCTGTTGAGTCCTCTTTCATCTGACTCAGCACATCTTAGGGACCCCACTCTCATCAATAATTGCTGAGAAAGGTCACCAGAATTTCAGGGGCATTTTGAAGATCACAGAAACTAGTACATGGGCACAGTAAAAACCTGAGGGCAACCGTGCTGAGTCAGATCAAAGGCCCACTGAGCACAGAATGCTGTTTTCAGCAGTGACTAAGAGTGGATGTTCGTAATAATAGGGTAAGCAAACCTGATACTTCTGCTGAATGCTCTTTAAAACTCTAGCACTTTACAGCTCAGGGAATTCCTAGCCTGAATTGGTCTTTGTGTAATTAAAAGATATCCACTTTTTTTTTTTTTTTTTTTTTAATTAAAAAACTTGTTAGTGAAACTTCATCTTCACCAATTTTGGCATTGGCAAAACCATGTGGCAAGTTGTTCCTCAGCTTAACCATGTTTTGTATGATCTATTTCCTTCTCTGTGGTTTTCAACTGTAATGTTTGTTTGGTGGTTGAAAGTAGATGAGGCAGCGAAGGATCAGTTCCTAGGGTACATAATCAATACTCTAAGTTTTTTTTTCCTCTTTCTTTCTCTCTCTGTTTTAAGTTATCCATGACAGGTGTAGAATAAGGTAACAAGTGTGTTAAAACAAATGAACAACAACAAACAACAAAAAACCAACATGAAATTATTACATGAAAGTTGCTTTGTGCAGGAGCTTGGCCTCTGCATTGACACAGAAAAGCATCTATTTAAATCCACCAGTTCCGGTCACCAAATGAAAGATTCCTAATTAGACAGCAGCAATGCTTCTGCTGGTTAATAATGACGTGTATTGATGTGTGCTAAAGCCGATGGGAGGATTGCTTTTATAGTTCAGTGAATCTGCAGTCAGGTCTTCAGCGATAATTTCTGTTTCTTGCAGAAAAATATACGTGTCCTCACTGTATTTAAACTGAATGATTTTGCAGGCAAATGTGCTATGCAGTTTCATATGTGGCATTTGTGCATATGAAGTGACGTGTCACGCGTTGTAGATCTTTTTCAAAGTACAGCTGTATTACTAAAACTGGTACCACATGACTCCTTTCACATGGCATGGGCCAAAATCTAGCAAAAGAATTTATTACAAATACAAGGAAAATTTGCCAAGATATTTTTGGACCTTATGATATTGGGTAGCTTTTTGAAATCTCTTGTAAAGTCACTTAATCAAAATGCACAAAGTACTAGAATATGTCAGTAAGGACAGGCCTCCGTCTCAGCAGACGGTGACTTATTTTCCGTCTTTCATTTCTGTGAATTTGTTGAAAAGTAATTATTCCCTCTGTACTTTCTGTATAGAGTTGTGGAAAGACCTTCTCGCAGCATGATGAAAACCAGCTGCGGGCCATCAAAATAATAAATTCACTAAGGCATCTATGGTAACTGGACTGGGCAGACACAAGTCTATTTTGCACCAGACTGACTGCCCAAAATAATATAGCTGGTTCATTAGATCTTTCTCTCTGGAGTTCTTATACCAAGTTTCAGCCAGCGTGCACCTGCAAGGTGCCCTCTTTAGAAAGGATTTGATGCACAGAAAATTTCAGGTTACTTTTATTTTTTTTTTTTTTTAATGAAGTTACTCTGTTTCTGAAGTTGAAATAGATTCTTTTTTTTTTCTAAAAAATAGTCTGAAATGCTAAACTAAAAAACTTCCTCAAAGAAAGCTGTGTTGATGGTCCCTGTGCTAGCAGTAATTCTGCAGTGACATGGGCACTCTGCTCTGGGAAAAGTGCCTTTATGTCAGGAGAAGTTTCAGACCACAGATCTCACGAAAATGGCATTTCAAGCTAGATCTCTCCTAAAAGCCCTAGGAATTATGAAATTTGAACATCATGGCTGCTACTTTCATTGAGATTTGGATGAAAGGGATTTATCTCCCAGGGCTAAGGCAGATATTAGTCCAGAAGGGATGTAAATACAGGCATTATAGCAGCCACTATTCTTTGTAGGTGTTCCCAGAAACTTCAGAGTGATGTGGCCATGAAATGGCTATATAGCATGTTTTGAGGAAGCCAATACTGCTGGCTGGTGACAGTCTTGGAAGAGAAAAAGTAGGACCATCCCCTACGTTTTCCCGTAGGAATTAGAGATTACAGCAGAAAGGACTCATTCCAGCAGTGGGAGACCTGAGTTTATATTGCTCCATTAAAAATGTATCTTTGGGTTTTGTTAGTAAATTCCATGTATGCATTTTGTTCTCAGAAATTTGAAGAAAGTCAAGGAAGATCCAATAGCAAAACAGCCTTTTATCAGGCTCTTCAAAATTCTTTGGGAGGAGAAGACTCCAACTCATTCATTGAAGATGCAGCTACGTGGTATTACTCCCTTGAACACTCAACTGATGATTATTCATCATTTTCCCGGGCTTTGGAAAATGCCACCCGGTAAGAAACTCATCCTATTACTACTGTGTGACTGGGCTTAAACAAGGTTTCTTTTGCTTATCTGAAATGTGTATTTATATTCTGAAAAACCTGAGAAATTCTTGCAAAAAATGAACAGAAAATAGGGAATATTATTTCACTTTCCATGAGGTTTTCAATGTTACTAGTAAACAGAAACTGGTCTGACTTTTATGCCTTGAGAAAAGTTTGAATTATCTTTCCTGAACTGTATATTTGATTCAGACTAATAATGCTTCTTTGTGTAAACTTTCATGTCAAAGATGTCTTGGTTGTTTGCACAGCCTGCATCAAATATTCCTTGAGTCCTCTCATGCCTGTGACAGTAGAAGAACTTGGCTTTTATTCACAGTCACTTAATTATACCATTACATACTTTTCGTAGTTTTTGGAAATTTGGAGAATAGTCAAGTTTGAAAACTTTTATTTCTGCAATTATATTAATTTTTATATTATGAAACGTGCAAAATATATTTCTTTACAATGTCAGGCTTTCCACAGATGAGTATCCTGCATAAAATGGTGAAGGATTTATGACTGTTCAGAAAAGTGGCTCCCAACTCCATTCAGTGCATTGCTAATCTCCATTTTACCTATGGCAGAAGAATCCCCTTATGCTTATTCGTGTATTTCCTTGAGTTTTGTGTAATCATTTATGCCAGTGTACAGAGTTTATATAATGTCACCCAATCTGCATTTTGTTCCCTTTATGTGTGGTTTCCTATGGTGAAAGAAAGCAGAATCAGGCAGTAAGATGCTTCTGTAGGAAGTCTTCTTGTGGAGGTAAAAGGAGAACATATGACATCTGTCTCTTGCCTTGTTGGATCTACCAGGACACACTGTAAACTCACAGTGCCTTCCAGCTTCTTTCGAAAGAAAAGGTTGTGATGAAATGTCTGCAGATGCATGAGCATCTTCCGTCCAATATATACACTCCCATACTTCCCATTGAAAGATTTTGGGAAGGGACCATTGGAAAGTGGAGGGCAAGCAGTAGGCCATGTTCACCCCACCCAGTACACGTGCATAGCTTTGACTCTTAAATGGATGTGGCGTCAGGGCCCAGCAGTTCTGGATCATGATCAGTTTGGAGGATTCATTATCAACTAGGACTCCACAGCAGTCGTGGTGTATAGGGTAGGCCATAGAGACTGGTGGGTATCTCCAGCTGTGGTCACATGCTGGTTTGGTCTGCAGAGAAGACTGTGGATCTTGCTCTCTCCCCCATGGGCAGCCACTTTGCTTTATCCAGTTAGAGATCTTGAGCTGTGATGGAATAGGCCCATTTTTCTGAAAGGAGGCAAATGGAGGGGAAATCTCCTTACCTCCTTTTCCCTGCCTCTGCAAACTCAGGGGCTGAATGTTTAAGTGGAACAGATTTTCAGAAAACAAATAAAAAACTCCTTCCATATTCTTTTCTCTGCTTCACAAGCAGATTCATTATGAAAAATCTTTACATTTCTAAAGTGATGTGTTTTGTAAGCTGGTAATGTGAATCTTAGTGTGTCTCTGTTCTGAACTGGAACATCATAGCTACAAGCTCCCGGTATCTGTGCTCTCAGTGTTACAGCTTTCTGTCCCACCGTGAGCCCCTCCATGAGGCCGTAGAGACAAGATTTTCCTTTCAGTAGGTCCAGCAAAATTGCAGGGTGTTGCTCCGGGGGAGCCTCAGGAAGCAGGAGATGAGCAGGAGCCAAGATTCACTTGCAAACATCTGATTCAAGACAGCAGTGACCAAATCTGTTTGGGGAAGGTTTCTGGGTGGTCCAGGTGTGCCGGTGCATTGAGGTCATGGAGTAAACACGCCAGAATGCTGTGGGTTGAGCTTTGTGCCATTTTTCAAGTCTCACACTGTGCCGCATTTGCTCTCCCTCATAGCCTGTCCCAGGGACAGGCCACCCATCAGTGTGGCATCTGGGGCCACTGCATGCAGCACAGGTGGAAGCACTGTGGTTCATGGGTGTTAAAACCAGAACTTGTCTTCAATCTCTTTATATCTCTGCCATTACACATGGGGCTATAATTCATTACTCAGATCAGTAAGGTTTTAAACTGTAGCAAAATACTGAAGAACTTAAATTTTAACTCTTCTTCCCATCCAGAGATATCTCCATAAGCAGCTGTTATAACACAGGGCTGTCACATTTCAGCCTTCCAGTATTTAAAAGTGGCCTATAAGAAAGATAAGGATGGACTTCTTTAGCAGGGCCTGTTACAATAGGACAAGTGGTGACGGTTTTAAACTGAAAGAGGGGAGATTCAGGTTGGACATGAGGAAGAAATTTTTTACAATGAAGGTGGTAAAACACTGTCCCAGGTTGCCCAGAGAGGTGGTGGATGCCCCATCCCTGGAGACATCCCAGGCCAGGCTGGACAGGGCTCTGAGCAACCTGATCTGGGTGAAGATGTGCCTGCTCATTGCAGGAGCTGGGCTGGATGAGCTTTGAAGGTCCCTTCCAGCCCAAACTGTTCTACAGTTCTGTGATTCTATGATTTGGTCATCCACGTTCAGCCCAGGGCTCAGCATGCTGCAGACTCTGATTTTGCAAAGCTACGACAGCTCACATGGTGCTTGCTTGTGGCAGGAATGTGATGCACAAAGATCCCCTCTGGCTCTCAGCCTGCGGGTGCCCCACAGCAGCCTCCTGGGCACAGGGATTACTGGCTTATTTATGATGCAGAGCAAATGACATGATAAAGGAACAACGTGAATGGCTTAAATAGTCACCATGAGTAAGCAGAAGGATGGGTAGTGAAACCAGGATGTCTGATGACAATCCTTTCTCTAAACACTTTGGAAATTATACCAGTTACAGCAGAAAGAGAAGGGAGACAGTGGTTACAGAATTACAGATACATCAGTTTCACATACGTGATGGAGAAAAGAGGTTTTCAGTTCTATTTTTTTTCTTTTATTTGCTTGTTGATTTTTTTTTTTTTTTTTTTTTTTTTTTTACAAAAACCTTACTACCGGCATAAATGTGCAGTCCAAGAAAGGTTCTGTGTCAGGAAGTTATAAATAATTGCTAAAGTTTGAACACGTTATGAAGTGTGAGAAAGCAACATAAGTGGCTGTTAAAAGCTGCATATATTGTGCCTGCTTTGTGGTTTTATAATATTTCCATGTTTAAAATTGTTTTGCTAAAATCCTCTGATATTTTTCCCAGGTATAAATATATATATATATATATATATATATTTTTTTTTTTTTTTAATTCTGTTATTCCATGCCTGTAAGAAACAGCAATTTCACTTTTGTAGTTACTAATTTTAACTTTTTTTTACTTCCCCAGAATAGCTGATTTTTTTTTCCCCCCAATAGCACCATCTGAGAATCAGTTCTAAGTGGGGAAATGTATCATGAAACATTTCTCGAGAGCATTTCTCTCCACAGACTCCCTAGTTTTCAAAGGCCGCCTGCTCCTGTAAAACGCCATGCTGGTAGGCATGTGAAGAACAGCAATTTTCATTTCATATGGGTGTTGTCAACCATAACTGTCAAAGAGCATTGTGGTCAGTCAGCCCATAGCTTGTGGTCTCACAGATGGGCTTAAAATAAACTCAGCTGAACCAAGATAGCTACCCAAACAGTGCTGCTCGTAATCATACCAGTTAAATATAGCAACATGTTTTTATGCTTCTCTGACACTGTTCTTTCTTGCCAGCAGTCATTCTTTTTTTACCTACCAAGTCTGAAGGAGCAACTACTGTTTCAGATTCACTAGACTGAGAATTGAAACCTCCCACTTCTACAACAGATGTATTTGTGTGTGCTCATGTAGTTATATGGATACAAAAACATCCAAAGAGTGTGCTGAGTCTTCAGGCACATGTAGAATGAGAAATGGTGATATATCTATGTATATTATGTCGCCTTGAGGAATCACGATGAGATAGCTTGCAATAAAGTGTCCTGTTTTCTGCCTGCCCCTCTTGAACCGCTTGTGTTCCTTCAGCTACTGCTTACCCCACCTTCCAGCCCTACTCCTTGGGGCAATGGAAGCTAGCAAAGTTCGGATGTATTTGCTTCACTCATACCTTTGTATTGTGATACCTGGTGATAAATTTAATCATTTAATCTTGTAACTGTCTCACTGCCCTGTTCTTGTTTAACCTTTCTCTCACAGACATGCAGCTGCATTAGCTATTCCATACTGATGAGCCGTATCAGAAGCCTTGCATGATCTCTCCAAAACTAATTTCTTACCTCATCCAGCTCTGAAAACTCTATAAAAAAAATCACACATATCCAGATAATAATGATATTATTGATCCTTAGCCCTGGAAATATATAAGCTAGATGCCATCACAACCTAGTGGTGCTAAAATAAGGAGCTTTATACTATTACAAGCATGGGCCACGCTAAACTAGACTAAAATACGATTGTTTTTTTGGCCAGAATACTCCTTATGTGTCAGATCTTGTTTATTTAGTATCATTATCCTTCTTCAACACTCCATAATACAGCTACTTGAGTGAATTCTAAGCTGTAATGGGCTCAAAGAGGGTGAATGTGGCTTCCCTCAGTGTACTTGAAGCCAGAGATATGAGCTGTTTTGGAAGATTTAAAGAAGGCTGTCAATATAGAGACAGGTCTGTTGGTTGTGGGGTTTTTTCTTTCCTTTTTTCTACTGTGTGACTGTGTCTGTTCCCTGCTTCTCTGTTTTTATCAGTGATCAATTTATCACATGTCCCATCATAAACATGGCCAGTTACTGGGCTGCTGCCTCCAGAGGAAATGTCTTCATGTACCATGTACCTGAGAGCTCCTCACAGAGCAGGTAAGGAGATGTATTTTATTATGTTTCTTGAATTTAGAGTTTGAAAAAAAAATACTGTCTGTTTGGGTACCCTGTGGAGTAAATGGATAAATGTAAGTATGAACAATTTAGATTAGCAGTGGAGGGATTGGGTTCTAATAGCTGATTTCTATCTGTTGGCTAAATCGGAATGTTGTTTCTAAACTGAGGCACTTCAAGTAAGATGTCTAAATTAAGTTATTCTATGTTACCTGTCTTTGACAGTTCCAAATAGCCTTTTAGATTTCTACTCTATATCTGATAAACCTCCCAGAAAGAACCAGTATGTGGTCTAAGTCATCAGGAGCCCACAGCTCTCAAGGTAGACGGGGTAACATTTTCTAAGGACTCAATATCAACTTAACACTGCCCCCTTTTGAAGTCAATGCAGTTACACTGACTGGACATCGGCGTGGACCAGATCTGGGATTTACTCCTTTCAGCCCCAGCACCGTGACTTGTGATCAGCCAGCAGACTGTCTCATGGGAGGAAGAATATTTTTGAACACGAGCATTTGCAGACTCAGGTTTTATGTCAACCTTCATGCTAGAAGCTTGCTTGACAAGTTTTCAGCAGGAGAAGCTGTATCATATTTTTGACAGGAAGGTCTAGATGCCTGTGGGAGATGCAAATGCCTTGTTCCCCTGGGCATAGAACAAGCTGGTAGTCAGAGGCTGTTGAGGTGACCTTCCCTGCTTTTGTTTTTGAGCCAGCCCCTTCCAGAAGTGAGGATGAGAGACAGAGGTTTGCAGGCAGTGGTCAGCACTTGGGGCTGCTGTGTGACATACCATGGTAGCTCCTTGCCCTTTGCTCTCCAAAGCTGAGTGATCAGAAACTGCAGGGACAGTAGCCCCTCCTGTCCCCTAGATACACACAGCATGTCAGCAAAGCACACAGGGATGCTTCTCTTCTATGAATAACTGTTTCCTATGCATGAGCAGTGGTTGCCCCTGCTCCCTGTACTGCCCCATACTTCCCTCCAAGAAAGATTTTTGAGACCCTTTTGTTTTTCTCAGGCTTTGTCCGAAAGGGCTCAGGGGAGGGACAGCAAGTTCCTACTGGCACCATTTGATACTGTGAAGTTCCCTGCAAACTACGCTTTTTTTTTTTTTTTTTCCTGATAGTGTAGTGAAAAAGCATTTGAAAGAAACCAGCCAAGATCTGGGTTACCGATGGAGGCCATTATGCTGTGGTAACAGAGGATCGCTTTATTTTCAGTTGAGGAGAAGTTAATCCTCGGGGAGCTGTTATTTTGCTGGCAGCTCCAGCAGGAATGTTTGCTGGGCTCCGTTTGGCTACCAATAGGCTCAGATAAGTGACTTTTACAAGGGTCCAAATAGGGCCAAGCCTCCAGTATGCCAAAAATCTACCCATTCAGAAAGAAAAGATGTGTTCTCAAATTAGCTAGCAAGTTTTCTCTTGCTTCGGAGAATGGCAGTGAACCACTCATCTACGATAAGATCTTATTTGAAAGTAAATGAACTGGTGCTTATACAACTTATACAACTAGCTTTGAGGCAATGATTTTGAATTGATGAGAATTTTGTCTTCTGTCTGGTCCCATTTAAGGTTTTTCTTATGCTCATGTTTAAATCTCTTCAAATTCTTCAGCGCAGTAGTAGTTTACATAGCACTTAGCTATACATTCTAATAATAAGTTGTCAGTGGTCTTCTAAGCCAATTAGTTTACATTTTAGTGCAAAAATTATCATTTCATTTTTTTGTAACCCTCTTTAAAAGAACAAAGCTAATATGCTGTCTGAAACTTGTAAGAATGTAAAGCAGATGCTCAAATACCTTAGTCTAAGACACTTGCAAGAAAAAATGGTCCCAAATTGGTGTACTGTGTTTACATTCTTACTCCTTTTGTCTTTATTTGTGCTTAAGTACCATTAAAATAAAAGTTGTTTAGGTTGCAAAGGCAAGCACTTAAACAGAAAACACAGAATTCAGCTTGTCTGTGTACCAAAGGTTCTCATTTGACACTGTGATGTGGCTGTTTATGAAGTGATGCCCTCATTTTCCCCAGGGACCTCACACTAGGTCCTTTGCTGAATATACTGGGTTTTGTTTAAACATTGTTGTCATTCATTCTTGAATGAATCCTTCCTTATTCTTCACACCAGTTTTGCCATGTGACCTCTCTCCCTCCCCATCCCACAGCATTTCCCTTTCCATATACCATACGTGCATTGCAGGCTGTCCGGCAGCCTCACTGCATACAATGAAGTGATGCTGTTGAGGGTAGGAGCTTCACATGGGAGAGTGTCCTTAACTGCTAAAAACTATGAGAAACCTTCAGTAATCTGAAACCAACAAAACACGGTGTTCGGGAATATTATTGGCGGGTTGACCTATGAGAGTAAAACCAATGAAGTACCTGAAACATCCTTCAAGTAGAATATATAAACTAATGTTGGGAAAGATCTGGCAACCATTTCACTGACTCCCAAGGGACTTCCCTAACCACTGAAGTAATGAGTCCTCAGGTTCTCAAGTTCTTCTTTGAAAGCTGTGACTCTTCTCAGGAGGAGCAGAGGCAGATACTCTGCCATGTAACCTACAGCTTAGGCTGAATGGTAGAATGTGTGGGTCTGAACTTGCTCAGCAGAAATGAGAATTGAATCTGAGACCCCGCAAACGCTCTAGCTGTTGAAATCCTGAATAGAAGAACACTGTTACAGCCATTTCTTTCTGTTAATGAATGTAATATATAGCAATATGTTTTGCACACCATAGGCATATACACGATATTCCGTGAGTAGCCGTAGATATTCCTGATCCCTCATAGACATTTGTCAGAAAAAAATGATTTCTCAGACCTTTTCGTATTGAATCACATCTGTGTTTGCTGAGATACAGACCTTTGCTTGTAAAAATGGGAACTTCTACAGTGTTATGTCTGTAGGGTAACATAAGAGATAAAATAATGATTGTTTTGTTCTTTGGTGTCTAAATTCTTTCTAAGATCTCAGTTTAAACAGAATTTGGACCTTTCCATCTTTGTGTTTGTTATCTATATCATAAAGATGGTGGTGGTGACAATATAATTATATATTATCTAATAATAACTACAAATAGCTACCTCAGAGGGGTCTTGGAAAGAACACATTAAAATAATATTGTGTTCAGATAACAGCAACAATGGGAGACAATTTGCTCTTAGATAAAACATTCTGGCTGGAGAAATGGCCATTCACTAATTAAGATAAGGCACATTATAGGAACACATTCACCTATTTCTGCTCTGTCACCTCTGTCCTGCTTTATGTGTGTCTCTCAAATCATGTAACAGAGCAGAGAGTTAAAATGCAGAGATCAAAAAGTACTGGTATTTGCTCTTGTTTCCCGTGGAGCAGTCCCTTAATGACCCACAGCAAGATAAACAAGAGTGAAGGAGATGTCAGCCAGTAAAGACAGACCCAACTGCAATGATGCAAAGTAGGCAATTAAAGTCATTAAATATGAAGGAATTTTTACCAGTAGAAGTCAATTAGCAAAAGTTTCTCTTGCAACGGGATGCTTCTAAAATGTACACACACATTCAAGCATGGATAGATACAGAAGTAGGATTAAAAAAGCCACGCTAAACTGATGTCTATGACATATGTGGAAAATCACATAAAACCCTGAACTGATGATTTTCATATAGATGAATGGATCTTGCAGAGAGCAAACTAATATCTCCTTCCACGTGGTAGTATTCTCCCCAGCTTGGCGTAACCTCATGTCTGCTTTAGTCTTCAGTCCCTATTTGAATAAGGAGTGGGATGCATAGCCAACTCCTGCTTGATGATCTGTGGTAAAAATATGTACATAACCTAGATGCCATTTTCTCACTCTCTTTCTGAGAACACTTAGGCCTTGGAGTAAACATTTATTCTAAACAATGCAGGAGGAATGTGACTGCTCAGCATTGCTTAGGATTAGTGGAGAGGGCTGCAGTATAGCTTTAGTTACAGTAAAGAAATATGTGATAGAAGTTATGTTTTGACAAGGATAATGTTATTAACTATATGAAGATTTGCCTCATTAACCCTTCAAGAGGTTTCTGGGTGATTTTTGCATATAGAATGTCATAGAGTATTATATGAAGTAGCACTGCTTGCCACACCAGCATAGTTTCCAAGTCACACTGTGGTGCCAAATGTGTTGTCTTAAAGATGGTGGATAAAAATCTTTGCTCTGCTCACCAAGGAGGACAGATATCAACTGTAGCAGGATGGCAAAGTGCCATTGTTGTTATTGAAGGGCTCTAAACTGAGACTTAATGAGGCTCTGTCTTATAGTCATTGACATAGTAATTGCCACAAAAGCTTTTGTTAACTGTTGTGCACTGGGCAGGTTCATCCAAGATTAATGAGCTGCTGTCTGTTTTGAGTCATTTTAGTTGGGGCTGTCTTTACCTCCTGACTACGCATGCTTGTGCGCATTGGGGCGAGTTGTTAAAAGGCTGCTCGATGCCAGTGTTCACATAGTTGGCTGGATTTTGGTGACACTTTTTATGATTCCTGTAACTGAAGGCAAGAAAACTCTTGACTGATCTGGAAAGGAAAGGAAAGGAAAGGAAAGGAAAGGAAAGGAAAGGAAAGGAAAGGAAAGGAAAGGAAAGGAAAGGAAAGGAAAGGAAAGGAAAGGAAAGGAAAGGAAAGGAAAGGAAAGGAAAGGAAAGGAAAGGAAAGGAAAGGAAAGGAAAGGAAAGGAAAGGAAAGGAAAGGAAAGGAAAGGAAAGGAAAGGAAAGGGAGTTTGTGTATATTATCATTCAACTATGCAAAGTATTTTCCTTCTTCTATTTATTTTATGTACTATGCTGATACTCTCTGTTTTTAATATCCTTTTTATTAAAGGAGATTATTCTACTCTTGATTTTGTAATAATTGTATCTCTGTCCTTTCATCTGTCCACCACTTTTTGTCCACTTGATGCTCTTCTGCTGGCTATAGCTGTTAGTCCATGAATACAAACACTCCATAGGTTGGGGGGCCACAATGTTGACACACGCAGAATGGTGTATTTCTGGGCTTCAAATAAACTCATTTAAACACAAAGGACAGGCAAGCCACCAGCAAGGTGGTAACAAATGACAAGATGGACATTGGCTCCATAGCTGAGCAGTCACCACAGTTGCCTTAGGTAGCTACATGCACTTGCTTGAACAGCAGCTGGTAATTTTTATCTATAAAGCTGTACTCCCTCTCATCTCCTAAAAGTTGTTTTGTTCTTATTGGAATTGCTTCTTATCCCTCTGGCCTTATCTGTTGCGTTATGCCAGCTGCAGATATGAAAACACTCTCCCACTGCTTCAACCACATCATTCCATTCTCAAGTCTTTAGACGGTTTCTGTGTTGCAAGAGGCTTGAGAACTAAACAATTTGTTTTTTCTTCCCATGGAGTGGTTTTGGGGCCTTTATCACTCAGAGGGTTTTTCAAATCTTGGAAATTATCCATAAATATGCAAAGACAAAATACCAAGCTCAGGAAAAAAAAGCAGAAATCAGCTTTAAGTTAACCAAAATTCAGCTGAAAGACTCAGAAATATACAAAACAACTTTTGGAAGTGCTTGTGCAGCACTGGGACAGATGGTTCCACAAAATGTAATCTAGAGGATAGGCACAAAGCCTATGTATCTAGAAAGACCTTCATTGATGCTCTGGGGTCTTTGGATGGATGCATTAGCTATTTAAGGAAATTCATCTATTAATTCAGCTCAGGAGTAGGCCTACTGAACAAAGGCATTTATTTCTGTTCCCCAAAGGTGCAATCAAGTGTCAGTATGCCTAGTACTAGGTTTTTAATACAGTAATTACCTGACAAAATTCTGTAATCTGTGTTATTTAGGACTTCAGACAAGATGCTTAAAGTGCTTTCTTCCTGCATTAAGATCTACAATTTTATTTTTTTTTCCAATTAATGTGAGCTTTCGGGTTCTTGAATTTATTATCTGCTACTTCAGTTTTATTTCCTTAAGTTGGCACAGCTATAATGAAAAGTAGAACATTGCATGTATTGGGAGTAATCCAAGTGGAAAAGGCACAGCAAACTCCAGGATACTTTTGCAAGTCACATGTATCTATAGGGCTGGTTTGGTACAAAGGTGGATAAACTTGGCAGGTTAATCCTGTTAGCAGTTAAGCTTTTTCCATATGTCCTGATTTTCCTGAAAAGAAGAAAGAAAGAAAAATGTTCATCTGTTTTTTACATGTTTTCCCCCCACTTCTTTGGCAGGACTTTGTAATGTGAGGAGACACAATGAGCCAAATGCATCCCTAGGACTGCAGAGGTCACACCAGGCCTTACATTGGCTCATTAAATTCGTATAGATTCACCTATCCTTTTATTATTTTATTTTCTCCTTGCAATCACATACCGTCTTTTCTAAGATGTGTGGTGTTATAAATATACATATATATATTTTAAATGATTTTTGCTTATCCTTGAAACGAACACTTCAGTTCAGGCAAAGAGCAGTGTTGGTAGGCTGTTCTTCTCCCATGACATTGATGAGATGGTGCCTGTTAACAGCTTAGGGTACTTAATCTGACTCTGCAAATCTGCTGGTGGTAATAGGAAAAGAATGTAGACATGTAGAAACAACCACATTTAGTATTTCCAATAATTCTTGCAAAAATTAATTTTAAAAATTCATTTATTGAAAATAAATACAGAGCAGGGCCACAAGATCATGCAGGCAGTGGTGTTTTATATATAAATCATATCCTCTTCTCCAGGGACATGGTTGTTATGAAATCCTATCTCAACTCAAATGGTTGTTATTGAAATCATATCTCAACTCAAGTCAGTGGGAGATTTATCACCAACTCTATGAGTCCGAGTTACACCTATGCTGTTCATTCCAATCAACGTGTCAATGACCTCTTCTCACCAAAGTCAAATGAGAGTGGATAGGCATTTTGTTTTATTTTCCTGGTGATAGGCCTATCCTTGGCCATGGCATACTGATCAGAGTCTTGAGGGCTAGGAACTTGAAACCATGATCCCATGACTAACATGGACCCTTTAACTGAATTACTAGAATGAGCAGTTATTTTCATAGAAGTTTATATTTAAAGCATTAATGGTATTATTTTCTCACAAAACTGTTGCAGATCGCCAATATCTGCTAAGACTAACATGAGTTTGAGTATGCTGTTTCTTCCGCATTTCTCAGGTAATCGCTGTAGCTGCAACAAAATGAGCAGATGTGTCTATTTCATCCCCTGAAGAGTCTGTGTTGCAATGCATTAGCTGAACTGAATGGTTTATGCAGGCGTTGAAGAAGGAAGGAGTTGCCCAGTAGACCATTTATGACTAATGATGCTGCTGTTCCCAATGCGGTAGAGCTGGGAACTAAGCCTCTGATGTTACCTGGTTAGGTTTTTGCTAAGCCTAGCTTAACAGGCTCAGTAGCCTGGCTACATATCACATCAGGTGATGGGAGTTTTGTCCAACATCTCTAGTCAAAGCTGGAGAAGACTGAAGTTCATTTGGGGTCAGCGTTTTTCAGACTGGGGATTGAGAAATATGGCTGCTAGGCTATATTTGTTCTAAACTTCATTCACACACACAAAAAAAAGGGCAACCAAAAAAACAGAATGCCAAAACAGTATGCCTTGTGAAAAAGAGGGTACTTGTATCAGAAAATGGGCAGTAGGCTGAGGATATAAAATTGCATAAAAAGGAATATGAAGAAAATTGGCTAAAATTGTTTCAATGAATGAAGATAGAATAAATCTGGGGGTGAAAATGTCAATTAAATTCCTCCTATATACTATTTAAGATGCAGTGTCAGGTTCTTCAGTAGGTCTAAATTTCCATTTGTGTGGTTGTCTAGTTACTAGTAAAAACCATTAAAGCACAAAAATAAATGGAAATATATGGCCACACGTGAGTTTCTTGTTCTCAACCATATATATTAGAAAAGTATTCTGTTAATAGTTATCTGTGCTCTCTGAGGACTAAAAACCCTATCACTATTAGTCAATATATCTAAAAACACTGATACATAAATATCCCTTTGGTATGTTCGCTAATGAAAAACCAATTCTTCTACAATTTGCTTTTTTATCCTGAGCAGCTTACTGGTAACTCTGGCTGAACTCTAGCTAGAGTTATATTTATCTTGTTATTTCGAAATTTAAATGGTTGGCTAACAGTGGGAAGTTTGGTATTTTGGTATGGTATAGGATGTCATTTGAATTTTGAATTAATTTACATTGGCTTCTATCTGTCTGTGGAGTTTTTAAAAAGAACCAAAAACTACACTAGGCCAACTAAGAATAGAAGCTGTGACTCAAAAGCTTCGAGATTATTTAAAATTGTTACACTGGGAGAGTAAGGACTATTTTTAAATTAAAGAGGAAAAACAAGAGAAAAACAAAAGAAGAGAAGGCTGTAGTCAGTCATTAATTATCAAAATGAGTTTCCAGTATGAAATAATTAGCCAAAACTAGAACAAGGACAAAGTTCAAAATGAGATATATGTCCTAACTGGCAATGGGTCACAGTTTGAGGTCTCTGCAGCCCCAGCTCTAAGTCATGCAGTCAGGATTTTTTTTCTCTCTCTTTTTTTTTTCTTTTTAACTATTACTTTATTGTTCCAAAATCTTGTGATTGAAACATTCACTTCAGCTGTTGGAAATCTGGATTTACATCTATGCTCTGTTTGAATTGGATCAAGAATTTTAACCAAATCAACTGTAACCTGGGTATTTTTGTTCTAAATTCTGACTTTCTCATATTATACTCTTCCATGTTGAAGCTGTTCTTTGTATGCAATAGTAGCCACAGGTCTAGAGAGAGAGCACTGGAGTATCTGATGGCTAAGAAATCCCTTTCTCTCTTCCTTACTTGGAAACATTTAAATGGAAACTCAATCTCAGGCTTAATGAAATTTTTTTCTCAGAACCAATACCTTCCCAATTAAATGGGTTGGCACTGTGTAATGAAAATTCCCAGCAAGTGATATTTCAGAGTCTGCTGTTAAATCTTTGGCTATGAATGTCATGAAGTTTCTGATTTTACTACCTGTTTTTCTGTAAATTGGATGACTGAGCTCCAGTAGTGCCTCCTCCTGAAGTGAAGTAATAATTCTCCAAAGGGAGCTCACTTTAATGTGAACAAAATGGTAGGGTCTGGCTCCCAGCTTCCCTTTAGCTCCATTTAGCATCCTGTCACATAAGAAGGGCTGTGAATCTGTTTCTAAAAATGTTGACATCTGAAAAAGAAAAGGTATACACAGAAGGTCTGAAACGATACTTTGGCATGAAGTACAAGTCCTGTGAAGTCACCAAAGCCAAGATATTATCCTTACATGTAACTACATTCACCACTGTTATTAAAGTAACAGATCTGTTCCTCAAAAAGGGACCTCTATAGGGGAAGTTAGTTGCTATGAGTTTGTCTTCCTGAAAAACACTTTAAAAATCCCTTTTGCCGTTGTCTCTGTGGTCCTCCCTTTTATCAAATTGTCCTCGGAATTCCACCAGTCACTGGTCTCTGTGTTTCCTTATTTAGAATTGATGCTGTTGTGCCACTCATAAGGCACACTAGGGTTTCGGGAGTGAAGTTTGGAGCAGCTCAGGAAATGAAAACCTCCCTGCAGAGCCAACAGTGCACAACAGCACATGCTTGTCTGTCACTCCTCTCTTTCTCTCACTCCACTTCCAGTGAAAACAGTTTCACTACCTGGTGCTACCTTGCGTATGCTCAGAGTTCTTACAAGACTCCAAAAGCATCCTTTGGATATTTCTGGCTATTTTGCACTCCCCTCTGGCAGTGATGGGTGATGATCGGAGCTAGAGAGAGGAGACAGAAATGTTCGCTTGGTATTTTCCCTCTTGCTGTCATCTAGATGCTTCACAGTTGTCTTTACTGCTGCTCTGTGAGTGTATGTATGTGCCTCTTTCCCCTCTTAACCTTATGTTTTCTTTCTCATCTTTACTGTTGATACTGACTGGCCAGGGCATGGTACCATCAACCAGAAATATTGAAAGCAGCCCATGAAATCATAGAATTTTGTACCACTTTATGTCTCTGTATCAAACCCATTACGGTTGTACAAATAAAATCAATCCTAATAAGTTCTCTACTTAAGAATTTTCTGAATTTTAGTCTGGGCTGTGACCTCGACAGTTTTTACCTCTAGAAACATGAGGGCTGAGAAGACAGTCTCATTTGGGGGGAAACCCTTGGACCCAGCTCACTCATTTTGAGCTAAGTTCACTTCTGCTATGCCTTCCCTAAATGCGTACATTTGTGCCTTCATTGCATCTCAACTAATTTCATGTCCTCTATTCTATTCAAAAGTGACTCTTCACTGAAGATAAAATAGCTCCTTTAAGTTTATAGTACCTTTGCTGCAATACTGACACTAAACATCGCTGTAATACACTGGGCCAAGCAAATTATTTTTAAAGCAGAATTATTAAACTACGATCTTGCTTAATCCTTCTATAAACATTTGGGGAGGAAAAATATGCTTTAATCTTGTTTCAGTTCTGCATTTTTTTGGTGAATAATCTGTGAATAATTCACTTTCCAGATGCAAAGTATTACTGAGGTATTATGATAAGACTAAGGAAAATACAACCAAAGATGTATTTCATTTAGAGGGTTGTGTGTTTGTTTTTCAAAATAGAGGCTTTGGTGCCACCACTCATAAAATGTAAAGGAGTTGTCTTGCTTTCAGTCCACCTGCCCATAATGGTTTAAAGCGCAAACCTTGTTCCATCAGAGGCAGTGTCAGGTTCGTACCAATGCTGCTGCATTTTTTATCCAAAGATAAAATAGTTTCAGTTGTGCCACCTTTTGACAACAACCTCTGCAGCCTCTGCAGACGAAGTTTTGCTGAGTGGATCTGGACTTTGTTTATTCCTTCTTCACAGACATCTGTTCCTTCTCCCAGGTCTCCTGATGCTGTCTGCCTTCATGTAACATTTAGCCAAGTCAATAAGACTTTTGTCTAAATGTGGGATACGGAAAAATGCAATCGGACTATACCAGAAATGTCTCCTTCGAAGTTATGTGTTGAGCACAGTTCAGTTATAATTTTATTAGTAGAAGTTGGCCACAGTTTTTCTGCAGGACTTGAAGATATTGAGTTGTGTAACCTTTGTTATTAGATCCTATGGGTGCTGTTTTCTTGCCCAGCCAGTCTTGTCTCTGTATTGTTCAAATATTCCTTATTATCATATGTTAATTATTACATGGAACTAAACAACAATTATTCTGTCTTAAATCCAGTCTAGGTGATTATCTCAAGTTGTTTTGAATTGACTGCCATATCACACTTGGGGAGAACTGAATGTATGAACCAAAACCACCCAGCCAGCAGAGAAATTAGATTAAAATTATGTCTGAGAGAAATCTTCATAAGCATCTTCTATTACATCCTTCCTTATCCAAAGATTTGGGGCAGAATCCTGGCCCCACTGAAGTCAATGGAAAAACTCCAATTGCTGTTAAGAAGGGCCAGGATTTTATTCCAAGTCTGTGAAATAAACCATAATTAACCTTCCACCAAGGCTGCCAGATTCCATGTCACCACTTGCTTCCACTTTCTGAGTTCAATTTTAGTGAAAATCTGTATGAAACTTAAGAAGCATTTCAGGAATAGCCAAGTGGCTTTTTCCCTCTATCACTTTCTCTTATATGCCCAGTTAATTTAGAAAATGCACCCTGCTGTCTTCCACAATTTCCTCTTGTAGCAAATGTTAAAGACCCTACATTAACTTAATTGCAAATTCGCTTTGTTATTAATTGCTATTCTTTTATGTTATGATTTGAAGAAGTCCCACACCTCACCACACTCTAATTAATGGTCATTAATAATTTAAAAGTTTGCCTTATTCTCTGAATTAAATTAGGTCCTTTTCTCCTCCATATAAATAAATGATGGGTTTAATTATCTTTATATAAATATTTTTTTTTAGTTTGGGTCAGGAGCTCTTGCTGGATATTCAGTATGCATTTGGACTGCCATTCTATCCGAAGTATGAAGAACAATTTACTCTGGAAGAAAAGAGCCTTTCCTTGCAAATTATGCAGTATATCTCCAATTTTGTAAACTCTGGGTACGTATGTGACATTTAAGAATTGATTGAGGAGGGGAAGGGGAGTAAAGGGAGTGTAGTTTAGATCCTGCCCTCACTCAAGTAGCCTCCAGTTCCTCTAACCATCTGTAATTCTACAGTGAGGGCTTTGGTCAACACTGTTGGAAAGCCTTGGCCAAGCTGTCAAGCAGATACCAAAGACCTGCAGTATGAAACTTAGCTGGAAGTAACATAAATTTTATCTCTATGGAGCAGCTGCAAATTCTACTTAAATATGTGGGGGCTACAAAGGCCTTGGTGTTTCCAGAGCTTAGTTCTAGGACCTCAATTCCTTAGTCTCTTGGCTAAGAGTTCCCAGAAGAACATGTGCTGAAAGCACATGAAGACACAGTGAACCCTTTACCATTTACTCTGTGAATAGCCCACAGCTTTTCTGTGCTGTGGCCATGCTTGAGAATGAATCACAGAAGCATAGCATCATTTTCATTGTAAAAGACCCTCAAGACCATTGAGTCCAACCATGAGGAGTATCTCTGGAAAGCTACTTTAGGAACTGAGACCTTACAAGCTTTTAGAGTACCTTGGATTGTTTTGGGACCAAGGGCTGTTGAGGGTGTTCATCATCCTGTGTCTGTACACGTTCTGTATACCTGTTCTGTTCCTTAGGAAGTGAATCAGACTAACAAATTACTGTCAGGTGAGACACCGTGAATGATTCACCAGTCTGGATTGAATGTGAACCCTACTGGTCAGAGGGGCTGGATACACATTTCCTTGACCTAGCTGATCTCCTTCTGCATTTTACTGTTCATGTCATTGTTTTCTAATGATAAATTCTCCCATTCCCTTAGAAATCCAAATTACCCTCACAGTTTCTCGAGAAGAATGTCAGGGGTGATGCCCCCCTGGCCTATGTATCTGCCAAATGATGAAGGTGATAACTACAAGGAGTTCACTGTTTCCTTGCCGACTCTTAAAGGATTGAAAAAAGCAGACTGTTCCTTTTGGTCTGATTATATCAGAAGGCTGAAAGCATCTACAGGTAAGCAGAGTGTTTCCTGTCATTAAATACAACCTAAATTATCCATGTAATGTTTTCCTCTGACTGTAGTCTTGTTATGTCAGTGTGGAAAACTACTTTTCATAGATTAAATATCTTGCATTGTCCAGAGTATATTGTTAGGACTCTCCTGAGACTCAGAGGATGCAACACTACACAAATTTGTTTTATAGCAGATAGTGTGTAATAAAGTTTCATTGTCCTGGAGTCAGAGCTAGAAAAATCTTCCTGCGGTGATTATAGAAGATATGATGAAGCTAAATCTTCTAATAGTTTGCTATGTGTTTGCAGTCATAATGTAGACTTTGACTAAAGCGGAAGAACATCTATATGGACCTTTTTTTGTCTACTGGAAGCACTTAACATGAAAATGTTGAGACTCACATGACTTAGGAGCAGCACAATAACTTCTATCTACTGTAAAGCTGTAACTGAGGCTTTTGATTTATCTAAGTATGGATCCTGCATGCTTTGACTTCTCTCTAGATAAGTGTTTTATTTTTAATGGCTGTGCTGGATATGCCCCTTGTATTTCTCCTTTGTCTCCATAAATATCCATACAGCTGTGAGATTGCTTCCATTTTTTCTTAGTGCTTAGGACAGTAAGACAAACTCTGTTGAGATTTCAATCTGCTGCTCTGTCCTGAACACTCAATTTATTCTGTTAAATAAGCTTCCCTTCATGTCTGTGTATCTTGTAAATAAATTTGGATAGCCTCAAGAAAAGAAAACAAAACCGTCCCTTCTTGGCAGGCAGAAATGTTTCCAATTATTCTTGGAGGCCTGAAAGCTTACACATGTTTTTTATCTCCTAAGGACCCATCTTCACAGTGAACACAGTCAAGGCCCTTTCTGCTCTGGGGGGAAGTTGCACATCTGGGAACAAAATGTACTGTTCAAGGCACCAAGCTACCCAGGCTATCTGTGCCTGACAGACCACCTCAAATGGACTGAGGATGATGTTTGAGTGACACAAAATTATAATGTCTCAGAATCATCAAGTTGGTGATTCTGATACAAACACAAAGCATCAATGCTCATGTTCAATAGGCAGCCTGAATCATTACTCATGCTCTTTCTTCAAAACTGGGCTCAAGATTTTGCTGTAGGCTTTTTCATCAGTTTCCTGGTATCCCCGTGTATCTTTCAGGTTCACGGGGGATATTTTGATCTCTTTGATGGCTCTCTGCTGGTTCAGATTTTCCTAATTTTTGAAGCTCGATTCTGATGTTTAAATGGTCCTTGGTGTAGCGTCTAGGTCTTTTGGGACTTCATCTTGCAGCATTATGTCTGTATTAATATAATGCCAGACTAAGTTGAAGTCACAGCTCTGACAGAACAACAGTTGACTGAGCACCACGGACAGAGGCTAATCCCAGCATTTACAGAAAATCGCCCCAAAAGTGGGAAAATGTCTACAAGGGCAGATTGTTTTTTGAGATGGAGAAGGTTTAAAGCCATTGAAACTGGCATAAGAACACAAAAACACTAACGTATGGGTCAGTCCAATGGTCTGTCTAGCTCAATATCCTGCCTGCATCAGTGGCCAAAACCAAATACTTGAATGTTAACATAAAAACTGAGAGACGGAGAGAAAAACACACTGAGAAAATTCACAGATGAGTCAAATTTTTGAAAACAAAAAGAAGTGTGAGATTTATGGAGTATAGATTGTCAAGGAGAAGTTTTAAAAAGTACATGTCAACATGTTATTCTGCAAGCAGAAGTGAATACACCCTACCTGCTCTTCAAGCCAGTGACTTGCTTGGCCTCAACACCATGGTAATGGGGCTACACGGTTCACTTCTACCAAATTCCATCTCATAGCAATGATGGCTTGTCACCTTGCTTCGATGATCATCTTTAGTCTTATCCCACCTTGGAATACTGAAACTTCTCATATGACTTCACTTAAATAGGCATCACATCAAACCCAGTTTTGCTCCAGACCTCAGCATGGGGTGGTAACTTACAGACACTCCTGCTGTGGGTCTCTTGAAAACAATCTGAGCCCACCTCCTTGTGAAAAAGATTTTTAATGTTCATCAGTTCAGCTAGAAGGACTCTTTGCACTTCAGATGCTGATGGCTAACCACCCTCAATTTCTTTTAGAGAGGAGGTTGTGTCAGTCCATCAGTACAAGTTCATCACTTGCATTATTCCCAAAAATCACATTTGGTGGGAATACATGAGTGAGACTGTAGAATGTGTTCAGTCAAGAGAATGGATTTTTTTTTTTTAAGTCATTAAGCATCATGTTGTGCTTGGTTGTTGTGCCTCTTTGCACCAGAGGTAGATTGCTGTACCTCCCTTCAGGCTTGAAGCACTGAACCTCCATTGTTACCTGACTGCTCCAGTTCCTGGAATGCTGCCAGGCTGTTGTATGGGATCCTGACATGATATTGGATGCTAGATTTGAAAGAGCAGTGCTGCAAATCGTTTTTGGGTGATGTAACTGATGCTTCATAGGACAATGAAGATGATCAAGGGAGTGGAGCACCTCCATTATGAAGAAAGGCCGAGGGATCTGGGTCTCTTTAGTTTGGAGAAGAGGAGACTGAGGGGTGACCTTATTAATGTTGACAGATATATAAAGGGTGAGTGTCACGAGGATGGAGCCAGGCTCTTCTCGGTGACAACCAATGATAGGACAAGGGGTAATGAGTTCAAACTGGAACACAGGAGGTTCCACTTGAATATGAGAAGAAACTTCTTCTTAGTGAGGGTGACAGTCACTGGAACAGGCTGTCCTGGGGGGTTGTGGAGTCTCCTACTCTGGAGACATTCAAAACCCACCTGGATGCCTTCCTGTGTAACCTCATCTGGGTGTTCCTGCTCCAGTAGGGGGACTGGACTAGATGATCTTTTGAGGTCCCTTCCAATCCTTAACATTCTGTTATTCATCCTGAAGGGGAGCTATTTGTCTCTCAGCTACTGTGAGATCCAATCTAACACATACTTAGTGGAAAAAGAGCAGTCTCCTGCCTTTGAGTAATTATAAATCTTCATGGTAGTGGTTTTGGACTGTATGATACACTGTTCATTCTGACTGCTGAGTCTCACTTGTCGTGAGTTTTGATTTGTGGCCTCATACCGAGTAAATGGAGTTTACAAGTGTGGTAGCAAGAGGCATTGTTAATTAAACAACTGAGTTTTCACATCTAAGTGGAGAGGTGATGCAGTCTCAAGCAACTGTGATAAATCCTGTTTTGTCCATCTCACCTCTTCCTTCAAATCGATATCTTTCCAGCTTCATATATCATCTGTGATCACAGCAAAGAATTCAATGTATCTCAGTCTGATGCAGATGAACTGGACAAACCAGTGATCATAAAATGTAACTGTAACTGGCTTTTCAAAAATTTTTCCTGATCCTTTGTTTATTGCCGTGTGAAATGCCTTGACTTAGAAACATCAATTTAGAGATAATTGAAGGCTCAGAGCTCAGTATCTTACACCCTAGATCTCAATACAGTAGAAAACTGAGTTACTCCTAAACTCATAAATTGCCATTTCTCAATAAAGCCTCATATTTAAAATCTCTTGTACATCTGAATTTACATGTATTTTTAAGTTATTCTATGCTGGATCTAGAAGCTGTTGTGGATATATCCAGCTTAACAGTTATGTATAATTTTCTTTCCATTTAGTAAACATATTGTCCAAAGAGAAGTAGATGTTTCATTTTGTGATCAGACTGCAATATTTAATGCTGGAATGTATCATTTGTTCCTGGCATATAATTGAAATGTATGCTGTCATAATTGAAGATAATCTAAGAAAAGTAATTTCATAAATGCGATGATTCTTTGTGGCATTTACTGGCAGTGTCTTTACAAATTATGGAAGAAAGTTTGAATCTGTTTCATTGCAGGTGATCTATAAATGTGTTGAAGTTTTGTTTGAAACCTGTTTGTAGATTTATCATTTTAGGGGAAAGTTTACCTGGGGAATTATGGAAGTGATGGTGTTTGAAAAGGTTTGGATTTAGTAAAAGGAGTTCCCATGGTTGCATTTCAAAAACATGTTTTATATTCTGAATCATGATGGTTTCCATGGGAAACATCAAAACGAGAAACAAGAAGAGTGGCCATTGTGGAAAAAAACATGTAGATGGCTTTTTCCAGGGAATGAGTTAACAACTTGAAATTCAGTCAAAAGCAGGAGCTCCAGAATGTTTATGAATATTCAGACAGTACATCTCAATGCTCAAATTCCCCTCTCATAGTGTGGTGAACTGTGCTGCATAACAGTGAGATCCTTTATAAGGGCCTCTGATGGCATGCCAAACAGGTAGACTTGGATCCAGCCTCCATCTCTTGCTCAACTGGTATCTAAACTGAACCAGTCCTCCTAAAACAAGTGTCTCTGTAAGCAGTATTGCAGCTGGGGAGATGGAGATACCTTTAGTTTCTCCAAAGTGAAATCTTGTCTGCCTAACTCATGTGCCAAAGTTTAGACATTTAGGCATATGTTTTCTGTCCAAGTTGGCCAGACTGAACCCCATCTGTATAAAATTCAATAGCGAGCAAAGCTGAAGCCTTCTCCATTAGCTCTGAGACACCATGTATAGCCACACCAGAGTCCAAATAAAGCAACAGTGTTCATAGCTCAGACTTGAACCAAGACTGAATCAGGAATGTTGTGGTTAGCATTCATCTTTTACCCATTCCATTCACACCTCCTTTTTGAAAATCTCCACTAGAAAACAGATTCCTTTAGCATGAGGGACATCTGTGCGGCAATGAGAGCACTCTGGCTAGGATACATTAAATAAACACCATCAGTACACTTTCTTGGCACAATTTGGTCTTGTTGAGGCAACTACCCTAATGAAATAGGTTGGAAGACTAAAATCATAGAAGGCAAAGAATAAGGAAGAAGAGATCTCTCAGAGGTGAGTACTCGGGGCTTTATGTATTCCTGACAGACAAAAAAAAATGTTCCCTATGCTTACTGCCTGGTAGGTAAGTATCAAGAGATACAAAAAAGAGAATGAGTCTTGCAGACGTGAAGTGCGAATCGTTATGCATCCCAGTTGCAGTTATTTAAAGCATGCTGGAAGCATGATAATTAATTACCATTAGGTGATCTGTCATTACCCTAAATCTTTTTGCAAATGGTCTGCAAACTGAGAAAAATAGCTTCCTGAACATTTATAA
This sequence comes from Streptopelia decaocto, assembly GCF_964273445.1. Classification (NCBI taxonomy): domain Eukaryota; kingdom Metazoa; phylum Chordata; class Aves; order Columbiformes; family Columbidae; genus Streptopelia; species Streptopelia decaocto. The sequence continues at coordinate 9,044,656 of NC_138655.1, read as the reverse complement.
CTGCATAAAAAGGCTCTTACTCAAGTGTCGTTGACAAAGTGTCCACCTTCTAGCTTGCTGCATCAAGGGTATTTTACTCTTATTTATATTGTCTTTTCAGGAAGTGCAAGTAATGGAGAGACGTTTACTGAAAACAGCCCTAGTGAAGCTCCCAGTGAAGGAATTACCTCCCAGGAGAGCCAGCCACTGGGAGACAAGGTGGCTTACAGCAGATAGAAAGTCACAGTGACATTGGATGGGTTTGTCAAACAACTGTGTCAGACCAGACAATGAAGTTGCTTCCTTTAGTTAACTTTCTGAATATATAAAGTAGACCTTTCAAAAAAGTAGTTTTTCAAGAAAATTGTTGAATATGGCACAAAATGGACCCTACAGCTAGTATTTTAGGTCAAAACCACTGTAATTTAAAAAAAATATATATCAATAAAAACTGGAAAAAAAGCAAACAAAAGCACTTGAACTTTATTTCTTTTAAGCACACAAATGCTAACACATTTTAGTACCAGCACCCAGATAAACTCATTGAAACTCAGAGGAGTCCCTCAGCCTATGAGGCTTAAATTTGCCACATGTCGTATCTGACTTGTTCTTTTTTGTTACTCATCCTGTCACAAGCTGCTGATAGGTGTGGGAGCCTGATTTGGCATTCTGGAGAAAATTACAAAGCTTCAAAATGGAGAAGAGTTGGATCTAGGAAGATGTAAGAAGGGAATCAAGGGTGTGCATCAAGTGTGTTCACATCAGGTGCATGCACATGCTCTATTCAGCCCATGATCATCTGTGAAAATATGTCAGACCATTTGGGTATAATGCAACAATAATACTAAGCATATTTTAATTAAAGCTTAGAATATGCTGTCCTTGGAACATTTATCTTTTGTAAAGAGAAGGTGAGATACAGAGTAGTTTTGGAAGCATAAAGAAAAGTGCATCAGAGCATCTCTAATGGCTCTGAAGGTAATTTGCGTTAGGTCTTCATTCATTGCTGGGATCATTTGGCAACAGATAATCCTCAATTGACAGCATATCGCACACATGTTCATGATACTTGAGAGCAAAAAGTAAAATCAGTGCTGCCCTGAACATAACCACAACATTTCCATTTATTTCAGTAGGACCACAATTTCTTGTTCGGTGTTGAAAAGATTTAATAAAACAACTTGTAAGGTTTTGTTTGCTGCTTGGGACCTTTTCCAGTGCATGAGAAGTTACTGCTGTCTGCCCTGTATCCAGGTTTCCAAAGATTTTAACTAGCTCGAAGAAAAATTGTGTAATACTCATAGTTCTTATACTGACATCCTGTTTAATATACAAGAAAAAGAACAGAAGAATCAAGAAGATCATTAACTGATTAAATATAAAATAAAAAAGTCAAGATTAAGAAATCAAACTGTGTTTTCCGTCATTATCTTTATCTCTGCTAGATAACTGGTCATGCAAAAAAGAATAGATTTAAGAACTTTTTTAAAAGCACCATTCTTAATCACAGTATCACAGTATGTTTGGGATTGGAAGGGACCTCAAAAGATCATCTAGTCCAATCCCCCTGCTGGAGCAGGAACACCTAGGTGAGGTCGCACAGGAACATGTCCAGGCGGGTTTTGAATGTCTCCTGTGAAGGAGACTCCACCACTTCCCTGGGCAGCCTGTTCCAGTGCTCTGTCGCCCTCACTGAGAAGAAGTTTCTTCTCATATTCAAGTGAAACCTCTTGTGTTCCAGCTTGATCCCATTACCCCTTGTCCTATCATTGTTTGCCACTGAGAAGAGCCTGGCTCCATCCTCATGGCACTCACCCTTTATATATTTATAAACATTAATAAGGTCACCCCTCAGTCTCCTCTTCTCCAAACTAAAGAGACCCAGCTCCCTCAGCCTTTCTTCATAAGGGAGGTGCTCCACTCCCTTAATCATCTTCATTGCCCTACGCTGGACCCTCTCCAGCAGTTCCCTGTCCTTCTTGAACTGAGGGGCCCAGAACTGGACACAATGTTCTAAATGGGGTCTCACCAGGGGAAGGAGGACCTCTCTCGATCTACTAACCACCCCCCTTGTAATACACCCCAGGATGCCATTGGCCTTCCTGGCCACAAGGGCCCAGTGCTGGCCCATGGTCTTCCTGTTGTCCACCAGGACCCCCAGGTCCCTTTCCCCTACACTGCTCTCTAATATGTAATTTCCCAACCTATACTGGAACCTGGGGTTGTTCCTGCCCAGATGCAGGACTCTACACTTTCCCTTGTTAAATTTCATCAGGTTATTCCCCGCCCAACTCTCTAGCCTGTCCAGATCCCGCTGGATGGCAGCACAGCCTCTGGCGTGTCAGCCACTCCTCCCAGCTTAGTTTTATCAGCAAACTTGCTGATAGTACACTCTATTCCCTTGTCCAAATTGTTAATGAATATATTGAATAATATTGGCCCCAGTACTGACCCCTGGGGCACTCCACTAGATACTGGCCTCCAACTAGACTCCTCACCATTGACTACCACTCTCCGGCTTCTCTCCTTAAGCCAGTTTGCAACCCACCTCACTACTCTATTGTCTAGACCACACCTCCTCAACTTAGCTGTGAGGATGCTGTGGGAGACTGTGTCAAAGGCTTTACTGAAGTCAAGGTAGACCACATCCACCGCTCTGCCATCGTCCATCCACCTTGTTACATTCTCATAAAAGGCTATGAGGTTGGTCAAGCATGACTTACCCTTGGTAAAGCCATGCTGACTGCCCCTAATAAGCCTCTTATCCTTGATATGCCTTGAGATGGCACCAAGGATAAGCTGTTTCATTACTTTCCCAGGGACAGAGGTGAGGCTGACCGGTCTATAATTACCCGGGTCCTCCTTCTTGCCCTTTTTGAAGACTGGAGTGACATTTGCTTTCCTCCAATCCTTGGGCACCTCTCCCGTTTCCCAAGACTTGGCAAAGATGATGGAGAGCGGTCCAGCAATGACTTCAGCCAGCTCCCTCAGCACCCGCAGATGCATCCCATCTGGACCCATGGATTTATGGATGTCCAGACTATTTAATTGCTCCCTAACCCAGTCCTCATCGACTAAAGCAAATCCTATAGCTCGAGGATGCCTTCTATGCAGCGGTTGTGATTTCTTGGCCAAGACTAGGTTTACTTTTTCCTCTTTTGAGAGTGCTCCTGGACATCGATTTCTAACAGATTCTATTTAAAACTTAATGCATCCTGCCAAACCCTCTTGTTTTAGTGACACCTCTGGTTTCATGTGTCCATATGTGCCGACAGTCATGCGTGTATCTTCAGCCCTAGGATGACCCAAAGCTGAGCTACAGTATTTCATACTCATTGAACAGTGAGTTGGGTTAAAGAAAAGTGGATATTTGTGGCTCTGTCACGTAATTTCCACAACAGCAGCATCCTGGTCCTTCTTAGCTTGAACCCAATAGTCCTGTGAATCTTTATATAAATATATATAGATTTTCAGCAAATGTGAAAAGTTCCTCTTCATCCATTAAACAAATGCATTATAACTCACTTTGCTGTCTGTACTAGTCCTCCTATCTTTCATTCCTGACACTGAGGCGTCTTCTCACAGTTAATATTATTTATTTCTGCACTGTACTCTTCCAAAAAATAAAATTCTCCAGAACATCAGCCAAATCCCTGTAAAATACTGGTGTTAACTGGCTATTGTTTGTGGATAGTGGGCTTGATACAGCCATATGCCAGCCTATATTGTTACACTGAATCAAATAATCGCTTTAGGAAAAATGGGCCATGAGACTAACAATTTCGATGAATCAACCCAGTGTCTTGTAGCTGCTGTTAAGGAGACACTAAAAGGCTGTTGCACAAACACTGGAATGCTAAATATTGTACCTAAATTGATTAAATCCTAGTAAACTATAAACATATTATTTTAATTATTATTTTAAATAGACAAATATTTACAAATAGATACAGAAATGAAGAGTTTTTTCCTTGCTGTGTATACCAGCTTTGGTAGTGTCACTCCAAACAGGCCAACTTCCCAAAAAGTAATGAATCCCTGTTGGCTTCTTCACACCATAAGAAAAAACAAACACCTCCAATAAATTCAGTAATTCCAACAGGAAATTCAGCTCCTCAGGTTTCCTTTCATAATACTGTGAATGTATTGTCTTCAGCATAACAGTATGATAAAATGTAAGATATAAAATTAAATGTCTTTAAGAACTAATTATTGTGCACAGTAACTCCAATATTAATCTGTTGCCCGTGGAGCTGGTAAACAAGGGACAGATTTAAAATATTTCAGTATTGATTCATGTTAGTGAAAGCCAAACATATAATATTTTCCCACTCACTATTCAGCTCCAGCCTGAGCCCAGATATGCCTCTAGAATTTGAGAAAAGGTTTTAATTTTGAGCTAGGAACACAGTAGTTTAGCCTCATAGACTCTTAATTACAGTCTGGGCCATCTGGTAGGCTTGGTAGGTAGGCTTGGTAGGTAGGCAGGTATGACGGGGCTTTTAGGTCACCTCTCCTGAGGTTGACTGTCAGTTTGGTAAAACAGCCTTTTAAAGAATGGAACTTTTGTAAAACATCTTTATTTCATTAGTGGCTGACTGCTCCAAACCCACCCTGTTGCACTGGATACAGCTCTTCAGACCATTCTGTCTCTTTCCAGATTTCCTAGAGGCCCTCATACTTGTTTCTATCGCCCACCATTTGTTTCCTCCTTTAAAAAAGCAATACCCTCTCCCAGTTCTCTGCACCCTCTCCTTCCTTTATGTTAGCCCTGTTCATTTTCCATACCTCTTTTAACACACTTCTGCCAAGGTGCATTTTGATGCAGACAAATGCAGTTGCGTGATGCCATGTGTTCATCTAATCCCATATTTCACCCATCTTCCATCCTCGGTCCTTAAGCTCAAACATCCCTGAAATCTGAAGTGACTTTTTTAGAAGTACAAGTGACCTGATCTCTGGTTGTAAAACTGGTCCCCTTCCTGCCTTTAGTACTTTTCCTCATGGGGAACCACAGGGATAGAAATAACCCTGTCCAATCCAATAGAGAGATTCAATTAGAAAAGCCTGTGTGTGGGCTGATTGAGAGAGAGGTCAGGAGACTTGAGCCTTGGTGATACTGAGAGGCCAAGTCTGCTCCCACAAATAATTCTTAGTAAGAAAAATACATTCTCAGACTATTTAGGTCATCGTGCTTTAAGCTGAAATACCAAAGACTTCAGTGATCTGGTGGTAAAACAATGCACAGAAGCATGCCGAGTAGAGCCATGCTTTCCTCCCTCCTGCTGGAAATAGCTATAATTTATTAAAAGTGAAGCATCCTTTGAAATATCCTTATGAACACACACCCAGACAGATGAAGTTAATGCCAATTAAGTAGTTTAATCTGAACTTTTTGGAAGACAAGCCGTAAGAACCTTCCTGTATATGGAGCTAAGGCTTGAATACCTAACCTACAGCATTTTGTGTGATCCTTTTGCATGGAAGATATTAGACAACAGAAAAAAATGTAGAGTATTAGAAAGATTTTTACCATGCAGAGTTGGAAAGAAAACAACTGAATAAATGGCAATGCTGGAACTTGTTTTCATAAGTACTTGACACATTCAGCTGGAACATCATGGTCCCTTTCCTGCTATTGCAGGGACCCACATCATATAGTTCTCTGGCTAAATTTAATGACTCAGTCTTCCACCATAGCTGCATCACAGCCAATTCTCTGTATTATATGAAAGGCTCAAATTCTCTCTAACTTGCTCCAGCTACAGTGTGTAGCAGTGGTTTATATAGTAGTAATTATAGATTTAGGGACCATTGCTCCTCCCCATATAAAGCTAAAAAACCCAAACGTGATCACAAAGCCAAAGATCCTCCACATGGTTCTCATTTGGTCTTTGAAACATAGACACCCTCCTAGCAGAGATTTTATATGTTTCAGGTGGTGAGAGAATTTGGTTAATAGGAAGTATGATAGTCAGTGCTTTCAACTTTTTCTGTTTCCATGATGTTGATCTGGGCCAAAGCTGAGAGGTCACCAGTTCCTGCCCCTCCAGATGTGGATCCTCTAGCGTGGCCTTTGGTCACAATGATTTGAGCTTCCTCTCCTAGTTTTCCAGCTACCCAAGAAAGACCCTTTGATTCCAGCAGTGACTAAAACTCAACAATCTTCAGCTGAGCTGATGTGCCGTCAAGGAGAATTTAAGACAGTTTTACAGCAGGACTGCTGCCAAATTTACTCATTCTTTAGGAGACTGGCTGTATGACTGGGTGTGGAAAATGCCACATTCCACAGCACAGATTTTGAGTCATTACAAAAGCTGTTATTTTGTTGTTTTAAAGAGACCTCCTTTTCCTTACTGTTGTTATTCCTCATGTATTTTGCTATCAAGGTATGAAAGGCAATGTCACTGTGGTTTATCTTCGCTACTTCCTACACGATCAATCTATAGAGAGGCTAGCGAGCAAAAGTCAATGAAACTGATAATATATTGTAGGCTACTGTATCAAAGCCAGACAGGACTGGATATTTTTAAATGTTACAACTGGTTTTCGAAGCTGACTAAGGAATTCTTTAAGTCAGATTCTACTAACCTGTAGGGAATTCGGATGCCCGGTTCCCATTACGGCTTTGGGAGCCCCGCCCGACATCTGTGCAGTGGTCAGTGCTCATTTAGGAGCCTTGGCCCTTTCATAATGAGCGGATGTCCACGTTGAAAGCAGCATTGGAACTGGCAGCAGTTCCTTGGCTTGTGAAGAGAGAATTTAGGCTTTTGCTCAGCTTCCACAGTGAAGAATGAGGTATTTAGTAAGTCAGACCAAAAAAAGTTCACCTATTATTTCTGTGTCATGTTAATAGCTGGACAGCTTTCAGGGGCAGCTAGCACTTTTGATGACATTGTTAACATAATACAAATAACAAGTGCTCTTTCTCACACCACATACCATACTATTTTACAATATAAAATAAGTCAGTGGAGTCACAACCAGGTTACAGCAGTATTTTATCTGTGCCACTGAAGGTGGTGATCTGGTCTGCATATGTCAGGCAGTTTAAGTGAAATGAGAGGCCAAGATGAAGGGCAAAGAGCCTTATTGTCTCTTCTCAGTTCGCAATCAGGAGTCAGATGAACTGATTTTTTTATTTTCTTTTGTGGGGGGAAGGAGGAAGAGAAGAAAAATAAAACCAATAACCCCCAACATCGGGAAGGCTATGGTTTTGTTTTTAAGCCTTTCATTTAAAAAAAAATATGTTATGCAATCATAATTGCTCAAATACATCAATTTTAAATAACAGAAGCATGGATTTTCAGTATTTCTCTGCAGAGAAATAATTTGTTAAGTGTGGGC